>NW_006239052.1:1074819-1076302 GCF_000226075.1 Solanum tuberosum
AATTTTATCTCCATAACTTATACCTATTGAACTTTTACTTTAATTAATATTATTAACTCATTTTCTTGGATTTTCATATTCATAACCGCTAGTTATTTAATTTCAAAATTTAAGATTCCTTATGATATTACTTTAATTTTGTCAATATAAATTCATATTTTTTGTTTCATAAGATTTCCTACTCAAGATTATTATTTTTATTCATATTTGAAATAGTGATATTTTATATTATTGTTGTAATATCAGATTTATACTTAAGTTTGACTCCATAAAATTTTTATTGGATGTAGATAGAGGGGAGCCGGATAAAAACTCAAAAGTGCATTGATTATGTAATTTTTTTCATCTTTGTTTTCGTGATTACGGACTTAACAAAAATGTGTTATCCCTATAGTTTTTTTAAATTTAGGTTTTTATAAATGTTTTAATTGTAGTAAATTACATTTTCACTTAGACTCAAATTAGTTATTTGTAACTTTGTCAGAAATAGCTAACTACGCTAACAGACGTTCAAATTTTACTATAATGGCTCAAAAGAAATATAAATTAAATATTGTAATACAAAGTTCTTAGGTGTTTCTTATGGTGAAGAACCATTTACATTTTCTTTAAATTTGTTCATTTCTTATACTTTAAAAGAATTACTAAAAGAATAATATAGGATAGACACAAAAATTAGCAATAGAGGTTTATTTAGATGATGATGAAAAATAAGAGAAAAAACAAGAAAAATGAAAGGATTAAGTATCAAAGAAGAAGATTCATCATTTTTCTTCAAATAAAAAGAAGATTTATCAGATAGTAAATTTAACATTTGATAGAAATAAGAAGAAAAAAAAAATCAAGTCCTTAAATATGTCTATTCAAATTATATGCATTAACATCATACTATATGGTTTTTTTCTTAATAAATTAGCCTTTTAATTTTGAAAAATATTTGCTGATAAAAATGTAATTCACTTATGCTCTAATTCTACAAAAATATTATATTGTGATTTTATCATTTTCTTATTTCTATAGTTGATTTTTTATTTCTTGTATCATAATTAATTTCTAAAATAAATTTACATATATTTTTTATTACTGCGCGAAGCGCGGCCAAATTCCCTAATATCAAATAAATCAAAATATTAAATGTATCTATCTGCACCACTGTGCATTAGTTAAGAGTTAAGACCGAAATGATTCATCACAACACAATTTTGGGTAGGTAAGATATTACTACGTATAATAAATTCATTTTGATGGAATACACAAATGTGTGGTTGACAACTTTTGCATTTTTTTTTTAAAGTAAATTTTTGGTCCATGCCTGGACAACATTTATTGATATTTAAATTCAACAAATGAAACGTCAATTTGTACCACTGAACATTGTCCTTATTATACAGATTGCAAAACTATAACTACAGTACACACGTGATTTTTTATTTTATTTGAATTTTATTTTTCTTTTGTTCGTTAAAAGGAAATAATTTTTTTT
>NW_006239052.1:1077443-1087615 GCF_000226075.1 Solanum tuberosum
CATTATCTCTCCCATTATTTCTCAAAGCTTAAAGTACTTTAATGGAGGTTAAATCTTTTGTTATAATAATTTCAATTTAAATTTCGCACTATAAACTCAGATAGACCCAAAAAGAAACAAGAAATTGAACTCATATCAACAACACCCTAAATCATGTAAAGTTCACCCATAATAATCCTAAAATAGGAGCCAAAAAATCTCAATTTTTACTATGTAAATGTTAATCTCACTAACCTTGAGCCCTATATGAGGACGGTATGCTAGACGTAAATAAATGAGGGCTGAGGGACGTTGTGGCTGGCCAGACGCGACTTAAAGTCGTAAATAAACCCCAAAACGTTTTTATTCTGCACTTTTTGGTTTTTAGAGCTAAGGAACGACCCCTTGGCGATTCTTGATAGTTTTCCACTATTCTTGAAATTAAAGGTAAGATTTTAACTCCCCGAATTCGTTTTTTGATCTGTATAACGTAATCTAATGGGTAGTTATCGATGGGGGAGGGTTTCGATCAAAAATCTTACCTTTAATATATGAGGGGTGAGGGACGTTGTGGCTGGCCAGACGCGACTTAAAGTCGTAAATAAACCCCAAAACATTTTTATTCTGCACTTTTTGTTTTTAAGAGCTAAGGAACGACCCCTAGGCGATTCTTGATAGTTTTCCACTCTTCTTGAAATTAAAGGTAAGATTTTAACTCCCCGAATTCATTTTTCGATCTGTATAACGTAATCTAATGGGTAGTTATCGATGGGGGAGGGTTTCGATCAAGAATCTATGGTGGGAACAACCCTATTTTGGGTACTTGGGATCATGGGTATTATGTAGGGTTGATAGAATTGTTGGTAATTCGGGTAATTAGTGATTGTTTATTGATTCCCGTGTTATTATGATTGTTTGTAGACCAAGAACAAGCGGAACGAATCCAGAAAAGGAAGGATCAAGTTTCTTAGGGTTTCAAGCTTGTTTTGAGGTAGGTAATAGTTGTGATTGTATGATTGTGTGATTTATGTTGGTTCTTGCTTCATTATGATGCATGTATGTATGCGAATGTTGCGTTATTGATCACACTAAATGTAAATGAATATGAACGAATAACTATATGCCATGAATCACTTCTTGATTGTATGATTTTTGAGAATATACTTGTGGCTGTGATTGTGGTGTTTGTGAATGGATCGATTGCCACGTTCCGGCATAACAAATTGGGATCGATTGCCACGTTCCGGCATAACTAATTGGGATCGATTGCCACGTTCCCGCATAAATATGGGATCAGTTGCCATATTCCGACATAACTATTGGATCGGGTACCACGTTTCGGTATGCTAAAAGTTTGGGTTTGGGTTCAATGAGAGGACCAACGACTTGTTATAAATGTATATTGTTGATCATTTGATAATCAATATTGTATATGTTCGGTATGTTGCATGTTGTGAAAACATTTTTAAATCTCCTTCGGAATACGTAGTCCCCATATACTTCTTTAAAGAGCAGATCTTCAACTTTACATCTTTACTGAACTCATAACTTAAGTATTAAAACAAAGTTAAAACGTTTGTGAAAGACTTTTGAAAAACTTTAAGAACTTATCTTGACTTAACTCTTGACTTTGATCTTAACTGATCCTTGAATTGAATTATGGATTATGATTTGTGACTAGAAAGATCTAATGATGTTTAGGAATGAATCTAGATAGCTAAACATGAGAATAGACTGAAATTCAAGATTTGAAAGTGGGTCCGCGACACGGAGGCATGATTAAATTTTGGTTCCGAAAACGTCTTTTGAGGCAGAAGACTCCGTGTCAGCTCCGCGATTTCAATTCTGGGAACAGGTCACGCAACGCGCTCCCATGTTCAGATTTCTCCCGTCGAAATTTCTTCTTCGTTTTTTTTCCCCAATCCATCCAAACTCGGTTCTTTTTCTTAAATCACTTTTAGATACAGATACCCAACAAATGTACCTTATAACCTAACTAGAAACGACTCTATAATGCGACGTAACGAAATCAGAAACTTCCCAACTCAGGCAAATTCAAGAACAATATATGCATTCAAGAATAGCCATCAAGATCATCAACATTCAAACACTTTTAGGACGAATCCAAACTGAAATTAATATGTTTTGGCACGTGGGAGAACGATCCCAACGTTATGAGAGCCTCACATACCTGATAGAAGTAAATCCTTGGCGAAACACCAACTTTCTTGATCGATCTTGATGAATTTACCCTTTTCTCCTTCTTCTTTTCTCTTCTCCTTTCTCCTTAGCCCTAGCGTGAAATCCCAAATTCAAAAAACAGACTAAGTTCTGAATTGATCCATATTAAACTCCTAAAATCGGATTAAAATAATAGGGGAGTGAAAAAACTAAAATACCCCTTAAATTTCCGGATTGGACATTTCCTTAATCCAACAGCCCAACTTTCAAAGGACATAACTTGCTCATAAAAACTCGGAATCGCGCAAACTTGGCGGCGTTGGAAAGATCATTTCAAGGGTCTTCCAACCATATCTGGAATTACACCTAACCCGTCCTGAGCAAGGAGTTATGGCCGTCTGAAGTTGACCAAAAACTCAACTTTAGCTTACTTACAATTTTCCAGATTTCCTTATACTTTCCAAAAATAACTATTTTATTGTAGGGTCTTGGGTATACAAAGACCCAAAAAAAATATTGCACTTGTTGAATCATACTCACATATATGAGGACGGTATGCTATATCATTATTCCTCTATAAACAACACACTTCTCTTTCCATTGTGAGCAACAATATCCTCCAAGAAGATCACCTAGGCCCTAGACTAATTGCACCTACTTAATTATTGGGCTAACCCATCGGTGGCCCCCTAAACTTGGCACGATCTTTCACTTAGACACCTTAACTAGGCTTTGTTCATTTTAGACACCTCATGTCAAGCTCTGTTATGTCATTTTGACACTTTCAGCTGACATGGCAAAGTGAGTGTTATACACTCGCTATTGACGCGTGAGGGACTTATTTAGTCTATTTTATTTTATTTTTTCTCTTCTTCTTTCCAATTTTATTGCCATTATCTCTCCCATTATCTCTCCCATTATTTCTCAAAGCTTAAAGTACTTCAATGGAGGTTAATTTTTTTGTTATAATAATTCAATTTAAATTTCGCACTACAAACTCAGATAGACCCAAAAAGAAACAAGAAATCGAACTCATATCAACAACACCCTAAATCATGTAAAGTTCACCCACAATAATCCTAAAAATAGGAGCCAAAAAATCTCAATTTTTACTATGTAAATGTTAATTTCACTAACCTTGAGCCCTAATTAAACTGCAAATGAACCTAGTTTTCATAGTATGAAAGACCTTGGGTATACAAAAATATTTATTTGTATACCCAAGGTCTTTCATACACTTTAAAATATTTATTTAAAAATTTACTTCACTAACCTTGAGCCCTAATTAAACTGCAAATGAACCTAGTTTTCATAGTATGAGACGCAATCTTTAAAATATGAACCATTGTTGTTATACATTTGCACCTTTTAGCCCTTAGGGAGGGTGCAATGAATGGGGAATATGGCAAAAAAAAATCATGAAAAAGAGGAATAAAACGGGGAAGATGGCTGTGTGGTTATGGGTGTGACGGAAAAGGTAATGAAAATGAAGGAATATGATAGAGTAGATTGTGTGGCTGTGGGTTTATGACATAAAGAATAAAGCTCAAAAATAATAAAATTGGAGTAATACAATGGAGAAGATGAATGGAGAAGATGACTAGGGATGTTGTGGGGGTTGCATTTTTCTTTAAATTTGTCAAATATTTAATTTAATTTTTTGGGATAAAAAGACCACATGTCATTTATTCATTGGTTACTTTGTCATGTATTTTAATTCTTATTTTTCCTCTTTAATATGATAGTCTTTTAATGAGTTGGCATGATATAATTGGGCATCTAATCCACATGGACGCGCTTGGTTAACACGCACTTGAAGTCAACATGTGCTAGTAATCTTACCTTTAATTTCAAGAAGAGTGGAAAACTATCAAGAATCGCCTAGGGGTCGTTCCTTAGCTCTAAAAACCAAAAAGTGCAGAATAAAAACGTTTTGGGGTTTATTTACGACTTTAAGTCGCGTCTGGCCAGCCACAACGTCCCTCACCCCTCATATATTAAAGGTAAGATTTTTGATCGAAACCCTCCCCCATCGATAACTACCCATTAGATTACGTTATACAGATCGAAAAATGAATTCGGGGAGTTAAAATCTTACCTTTAATTTCAAGAAGAGTGGAAAACTATCAAGAATCGCCTAGGGGTCGTTCCTTAGCTCTAAAAACCAAAAAGTGCAGAATAAAAACGTTTTGGGGTTTATTTACGACTTTAAGTCGCGTCTGGCCAGCCACAACGTCCCTCACCCCTCATATATTAAAGGTAAGATTTTTGATCGAAACCCTCCCCCATCGATAACTACCCATTAGATTACGTTATACAGATCGAAAAATGAATTCGGGGAGTTAAAATCTTACCTTTAATTTCAAGAAGAGTGGAAAACTATCAAGAATCGCCTAGGGGTCGTTCCTTAGCTCTAAAAACCAAAAAGTGCAGAATAAAAACGTTTTGGGGTTTATTTACGACTTTAAGTCGCGTCTGGCCAGCCACAACGTCCCTCACCCCTCATATATTAAAGGTAAGATTTTTGATCGAAACCCTCCCCCATCGATAACTACCCATTAGATTACGTTATACAGATCGAAAAATGAATTCGGGGAGTTAAAATCTTACCTTTAATTTCAAGAAGAGTGGAAAACTATCAAGAATCGCCTAGGGGTCGTTCCTTAGCTCTAAAAACCAAAAAGTGCAGAATAAAAACGTTTTGGGGTTTATTTACGACTTTAAGTCGCGTCTGGCCAGCCACAACGTCCCTCACCCCTCATATATTAAAGGTAAGATTTTTGATCGAAACCCTCCCCCATCGATAACTACCCATTAGATTACGTTATACAGATCGAAAAACGAATTCGGGGAGTTAAAATCTTACCTTTAATTTCAAGAAGAGTGGAAAACTATCAAGAATCGCCTAGGGGTCGTTCCTTAGCTCTAAAAACCAAAAAGTGCAGAATAAAAACGTTTTGGGGTTTATTTACGACTTTAAGTCGCGTCTGGCCAGCCACAACGTCCCTCACCCCTCATATATTAAAGGTAAGATTTTTGATCGAAACCCTCCCCCATCGATAACTACCCATTAGATTACGTTATACAGATCGAAAAACGAATTCGGGGAGTTAAAATCTTACCTTTAATTTCAAGAAGAGTGGAAAACTATCAAGAATCGCCTAGGGGTCGTTCCTTAGCTCTAAAAACCAAAAAGTGCAGAATAAAAACGTTTTGGGGTTTATTTACGACTTTAAGTCGCGTCTGGCCAGCCACAACGTCCCTCACCCCTCATATATTAAAGGTAAGATTTTTGATCGAAACCCTCCCCCATCGATAACTACCCATTAGATTACGTTATACAGATCGAAAAACGAATTCGGGGAGTTAAAATCTTACCTTTAATTTCAAGAAGAGTGGAAAACTATCAAGAATCGCCTAGGGGTCGTTCCTTAGCTCTAAAAACCAAAAAGTGCAGAATAAAAACGTTTTGGGGTTTATTTACGACTTTAAGTCGCGTCTGGCCAGCCACAACGTCCCTCACCCCTCTACAGCGTCCCTGCCAGAGCGACCAAAACCACCGCCAAGGCGGCTTGCACGAAATAGTGAGCTATTTTAATAATTCCAAGACATTCATTTCACAACACACCTTTAACCAACGACGCTTAGAAAATACCGTTCACGCTAAGATCGATTTCAGGAGTTCTACTCTCCCGAATTCAATTCCGTAAAGTCATACGGGTTCCTTAACGACTTATTTATCTACTCATGTAATCAAAATCATAATTAAATCACCCGATTATTATCAGATTTTCCTACATCTTAATGACTCCGATTTCGTCCACACGTGGACTAGGTTGGGAAATTTCAAGTTAATACGAAAAAAGTTCCGACCCGAAATTTTTCTCCATTGGCTTTTCTATAACGACGGAACCCGATCGTTACAAAGTATTAAATTAAAAAATTTAAATCTTTATCTATAAATATTATGTTTATTATGTAGTTTAATAAAATTGAAGTTTTAAAACTTCTATAATCAAGACAAAGTGGAAACGTTATAACCATCTAAAAAATTATTTAGTATTAAATTTAAATTTTAAACCTTACTGTGAATTAACTTTTTAAAATCATTTCAACATAATTTTTTTTATCGTTAAACCCAAATTCAAAAGCAAATATACATTTAATTTAAAGTTTTGAGTTGATTAAGATTCAAGAATGAAACATAAATATTGAAACAAATATTTATAATAAAAGTATTTAAAAATAAATAGAGATTGAAAAAGAAGTTGCTCTTTTAGCGTTTTTAAGATAATTGTTGTCACTTATCCCTAAATATGTGGCTTTATCTTATATTACGGTTAGATTTTGAATTTTACTATTTTTATCAAAATAAATCTTTCAATAATAATTTATTTATTTAGCTTTATTTGTTTAGATTTTGAAGTTCTTTTTCCACCTAAAATTTAAAATACCAATTAATTTTTTTTATATAATAAATTTTACAACTTGTTTATACGTGGGCACTTTTAGATATATATAGTTAAGATTAAAAATATGATAAATTTCCCCAAAACAAGGAATCACAAACGTCATTCAAGTTTTGTTTATAAGATTTTAAAAAAAAATAAAAATAACTGAATGTTAAAACTTTACAAAATTTCAAATTGGTTATTTTCTTTACAACTCATAATTTTAAATAAAAAAATTTAATTTATGTGACAGAGTTTTTCTTTCATACTATATATAAATAAATAGATTTAATCTAATTTTAAATTTATAATAATTCAATTAAAGTGTTAACTTATATGTTCTTTAAAATTTTAATTAAATTTTAATTTTTAAGTTTAAGGTGCTTATGTGACAGATTTTGTCTTTCATATATCATCTATAAATAGATAGATTTAATCTAATTTCAAACTTATAATAGTTCAATTAAAGTGTTATTCTTTTATCGATTTCGAAAACAATACCTATTTACAATAATTTGTCGCAACTAACACTTTGTTTAATAGATATATATAATAATATTTTAAAATTTTAAATTGAAAATTACTAAATTATTGTTAAAATTTAATTTTTAAAACCAAAAAATAAATCACTAGAGAAAATAGTACTTTTTGAGAGAATATATGAATAAATAAATAAATGTGTTTTGACAGGCCATAAAAAAGTAGTAGAAAACTGTCAAATCAATTCATTTTGAATATGTCGAAATTGTCCATTGGTGGGCAAGCAGTATTGTCGACGAATAATTGTACTGGTGTATTCTTTTGAGAGAAAAAAGTATGGGTACAAATAAATCTTGACTGATGATACAGAAGTTGTTGATAGAAAATGTACTTTAATAATGTGTAAGGGACCCAAGATATTTTGTTCAAGAAAATGAAAGGACTACCACATGATCATTATCAGAACCCAAAAGCTAAAAGGATAAACAAATTGAACAGCTTATTAAGAGACTTTGGAGCTTATTAATTAGTATTATTATTCCTATTATCAACAATTTTAAATTTAATGAGTATAAAATAGTTAAGAAATGGAAAGTAATGTTATAATGTATGAATTTATTTCAGGGAAAAGGGTCAAAAATACCCTTCAACTTTGGTTTATTGTTTGATGGAATACACAAATGTGTGGTTGACAACTTTTGCATTTTTTTTTTAAAGTAAATTTTTGGTCCATGTCTGGACAACATTTATTGATATTTAAATTCAACAAATGAAACGTCAATTTATACCACTGAACATTGTCCTTATTATACAGATTGCAAAACTATAACTACAGTACACACGTGATTTTTTATTTTATTTGAATTTTATTTTTCTTTTGTTCGTTAAAAGGAAATAATTTTTTTTAATATTTGAGTATTATCTAACTACTAGGGAACGTAGCCGCGCTTCGCGCGCGCATTAAGATATATGTGTTAGAATCAATTTTCTTTCCGATTAATTATATATTCTACTATATTATATTGTCCAATCTTATCATTATCTTTTGGTTTAATTGTAGGGAGAAGGGTAAAATATACTTATCAACTTTTGTTTAATAATTAACTTTATCCTATGTTATACTATGCAACCATCCATAACTCCACCATCTACAAATTTATTATTCGTATCCTTCAATTGCATGAAAAACTCCAAATCAAGTAAAATTACCTGTTTTTCTTTAAAAACAACATATCATCCAATTTTAACCCATGTCCGATCCTCTAACTATCTTAACCCATGTCCGACCCTCTAACTATATTAACCCAAACAAATTAAGCACATGTCTGACCCTTCTAAGTTTGCCTTGCTATGAGTAGTAATGATAGCCATGATTGCACTTGAACATAATGCAAGTTCAATATGTTTTAGTATTTGAATAAAAAAAATATGGTAAATGATGGAGTATGTAGAAATTTATTTATCCTTCGTTAAAACACAATATGAAAGAGTGTGTCACTTCATTAATGTAATATGAAAAGGTTAGCCAAAAAATTGATAAACTCATAACAACATAGTAGGCTAATTTATTAAATTAGAAGTAATATCAAATTAATTGAAGTTCTTAAAATTGAGAATCAATTATAGGAAAGATAAAATGAAGTATTTAATATTGTGAATTGTGACTATTGATTAACAAATTGAACAAATGTGAATGTTTATTTTCCTTATGTTCTTTTCCTTTACACCTCTTCATTGCCTTCATACTTTTTCATTGCCTTTTTAAAAAAATTGCAACAATAAATTAAAATATGAAAAGGAAAAAAATCAAATAAAGAAGAAAAAAGATAAATAGATTTATTGGCCATAGAAAAGTGCACATCTCATTGTCTATGCCTAACTTTAATTATTATATATAGCTTTAGAGATAGAAATAATAAACTTATTCATCTAATTAAATTGGGGAACAACTCCAAAAGAATAAGAACTAAAATTTCAAAAATTAAAATAAAATCTTACAAAGACTTAAATAATAATATAATTTAGTGTTGGACTTTGCTCAAAGATCCTTTTTCTCCACAATCGCAACAGCCATGATCACCTGTACAAAAAGAAAAATAAGAACCTTGTGATTTCCATTATGGAAACATAAAAAAATATTGCACATGTTGAATCATACTCACATATATGAGGACGGTATGCTATATCATTATTCCTCTACAAACAACACACTTACCTTTCCATTGTGAGCAACAGTATCCTCCAAGAAGATCACCTAAGCCCTAGACTAATTGCACCTACTTAACATAATTGTCATTATAGAACTTACATTATGTCATTAGAAAGAATAGCAATTATATGAATCTAAATTAGAACTTCATCATGCTATTCTTATTTTTCAAATAGTGAAGGTCCATCACCATATACGCTTCATTTTGAAAAATGAAATTGAATATCTCATAATTTTTTTCAAGTATTCTAAATTCTTGATTCTTGATTCATATTGAAATATTCTAATAGAATACCTGAAGTCTTTAAAAGGTTAAAATCACAATAAATCAAGAAAAATAATAATAAGAGAGCATAAACAATATGATAACAAAATAAAAAGAAGTTACAAATACACCTTTAAATCATGGCTTCCTCGAAAAAATTAGCACATCATTTTCCTCCATTCTTGTCACAAGAAAATCCAAGCTTCTGCAACTCAAAAGAAAAAGTGTAAAATTAAAAAGAATAAGCTTGTAAATGAGTGGCAAAAATGAGAAGCTACAAACTTATGAGAATTTTATGAAAATATAAAGAAGAATGGAAGGTAAAAGGGTTTGTAACCGATTTGAAATTATAATGATTAATTAGTAAAACTCAATTAATAGGAAATAAATGTGATTGAAATTTATTTCAATTTAAAAGGTATTTTTTTTAATAAAACAGAATAGATATGAGAGAAGGAAGAGGAAGGGTCTTAGGTAAATTAATTAATTAATAGTATTAGGGATGAAATAAAAAAATACTTTTAATTTTCTGTTAATTTTTATGGCAACAAATTAAATGAAATTGATTGAGAAAAAAATTAATGGAAAAAAAACATTTATGGTAATA
>NW_006239052.1:1089071-1093938 GCF_000226075.1 Solanum tuberosum
ACAATCAATACAATACGGGAATCAATAAACAATCACTAATTACCCGAATTACCAACAATTCTATCAACCCTACATAATACCCATGATCCCAAGTACCCAAAATAGGGTTGTTCCCACCATAGATTCTTGATCGAAACCCTCCCCCATCGATAACTACCCATTAGATTACGTTATACAGATCGAAAAACGAATTCGGGGAGTTAAAATCTTACCTTTAATTTCAAGAAGAGTGGAAAACTATCAAGAATCGCCTAGGGGTCGTTCCTTAGCTCTAAAAACCAAAAAGTGCAGAATAAAAACGTTTTGGGGTTTATTTACGACTTTAAGTCGCGTCTGGCCAGCCACAACGTCCCTCACCCCTCTACACCTTCCCTGCCAGAGCGACGTTAACCACCGCCAAGGCGGCTTGCACGAAATAGTGAGCTATTTTAATAATTCCAAGACACCCATTTCACAACACACCTTTAACCAACGACGCTTAGAAAATACTAAAACAAATATTTAGTTTCCGTGAATAAAATAACGTAATATAAATAACTATACATAATATCATTGAGATTGTCATTCCGTGAATTATCTTTCCAACGTCGACGAGTTTGCGCGATTCTGAGTTTGTATGAATAAGTTATGCCCTTTTGAAGTTGGGTTGTTGGATTAAGGAAAGTCTAATCCGGGTTTTGGAAGGGTAAATTAGTCTTTTCCTTACCTAATTATTCTAATTCGTTTTTAGGAGTGAATTTGGGTAAAACAAGATTTTTGGTCAGTTTTAGAAAAGTTAGAGTTCACGCTAGGACTTGGAGAAAAGACAAATGAGGAGAAAAGAGAAGAGAAATCAAGAATCGCCAAGAAACGTTCGAGCTTTGCGTGTGGATTTCATCGGGGGTGATCCCTACAAGGTATGTGAGATCACATAGCGTTGAGTCAGTTCACCCACGCGCTAACCATAATTTAATTCAATGAATTAAAGTCTTTGAAAGTTTAGAAATTGAGATCTTGATGAACATTGTTGAAGTTTCGTTTGAATTTCTTGTGGGTTGCGTTGTTGATGGTTCTTCCAATTTGATTTATGTTTCCGAGTGAAATTTCTGTTTGAATCTACCATATATTTAGAATATAAATGATCCTAAGTGTTTGGGAAAAGAACCATTGAAGTTAAGAGGGTTTAAAGTTGAAAAACGGAGAAGAAAAGTTGTCAAACACCTGGGGAAAGGGGTGGGGCGTCGTACCAGCCACCGCACCCCAAAAGGGGTGTTGAAGTTTACCCCTTGGGGCGACACGCCATCCAGCGCGCCCCAACAGGTCCTTTGAAGTTTGAGGGCTGGTGCCCTGCGCCTCTCAGAGCGCCAGGGACGCCAGTTCTCCCCATTCGTTCCCCACCTTTTCCTACTTGTTCCTTATCAATGTACCTATGTTTTCTAGTTGATTCCAACACTCTAAGGTACATCTAAACATCATGAAATCATCCATAAACATGAGATCATGAACCTTGAATTCATAATCCAATTCAAGGAAAGTTAAGATCAAAGTCAAGAGAAGTAAGAGTCAAGTCAAGAGAAGTTCTTAAGAGTTTTCCAAAAGTCTTTTGCAAACGTTTTAACTTTGTTTTAAGACTTACTTTTTGAGTTCAGTAAAGAGTAAAGTTGAAGTTCATCTCTTCAAAAGTATATGGGGACTAAGTATTCCCAAAGAGATTTAAAATGTTTTCACATTTAAAGAAGAAGGGAAGCTGAGATTTCCAAAGAGCCTTTTAGCAAGTTTTCAGAAAAAGTAATCGCTTTCTAAATGAAGCAAGAGGGGAAACTTTGATTTCCAAGATAGCCTTTGAGCAAAGTTTTTGAGCACTAATCTCAAAATCACAGAAGAAGTATGTTTTTAAAACATAAGAGCTAGTATATTTTGGGAGTAGTATTGAGCACCGAATTGGGGGTGAGCATGAGTTCAGATAACTTACGTCTTTATAAAACCATATAGCCACCATGGGTAGAAAAGGGTCATACGTTTTAGGTGAACCCTTTTCACAATAGACTAGTGGATCCACTTAGTAGTTTAGGTACTATACCTTTGGCATGGGTGTATGATGTGACGGCTGTGTGAGGTAGATGGTTGTATCATCACTATAGCTCTAATGTGATGATTTTCAGTTAGAGAAACTCCCATATAAGTTATTGTATTTTTATATACATCAGTTTGTTGTATTTTTACATACATTTCAGAGTTATGTTATATCCTTGTATATACACAGATTTGACATCATGTTTTTTAAACAGTTTTTCTTTATATTGCACTTGTTTTAAACTGCTTTATATTGAAATGAGTTCAGTTAAGTATTCATGAGTTGAGAAGAGCCAAGGTAAGTGTTTCTTTCATATTCTCTTTCCAGCCTATGTTGTTTTAGCATTCCAACTCGCATACTCGTACAGTCAATGTACTAATGCCAGTTGGCCTGCATCATATTATGATACATACACATGTAACTAGGATCGGCATCCCAGCGCACTATTGATCCAGTGAGCAGTTCAGAGTCAGTCGGTGAGCCTCCTTACATTCCGGAAGATCTATTTTCATTCCTTTCTAATTAGTTTATTAGGATGTTGTGGGGTTTGTCCCAACTTCCATCTCAATTGTTTTAGAGGCTTCATAGATAGTCAGATGTTAGTCCTTTGAGTCTTTTCATTATTATTTCTTATTGTTAAGACTTGGGTTGCCACTTTTGGCAAAGTTGAATGTTTAATCTTTAAAACATTCTCAGTTATTTATTTTTCAGTTCAATTAAGTTCATTGATCATTATAGATATGAATATTGTCTTTCGTTGAGTTAAGTAAGCCAGGCCAAGGGTTCGCTTGGGGCTAGCAATGGTCTTCGAGTGCCAGTCCCTCCCAAGGTGTAGGCTCGGGGTGTGACAGTAGTGATGGCCAGTCAGGTTGTTTCAAGTATGGACGAGAGGGTCATTTCATGAAAGAGTATCCCAAGAACCGGCAAGGTAATGGGAGTCAGGGCAATAGGGCACAATCTGTATCAGTTGCTCTACCAGACAGGGCTACACCTAGAGGAGCTACTTCCGGTACTGGCGGAGGAACAAACCGCCTTTATGCGATCACTAGTCGCCAAGAGCAAGAGAACTCTCCATATGTTGTCACTAGTATGATCAAAGTCTTTACTTTTGATGTTTGCATTGCTAGACCCAAGAGCAAGTTTATATTTTTGTAACCCCTTATGTTGCAAATAAGTTTGATGTTATTCCTGAGAAACTGTGTGAACCCGTTTATGTTTCTACACCTATTGGGGAGTCTATTCTAGCTGAGCGAGTTTATCGTGATTGTGTCATTTCCATCAATCACAAAAACACCATGGTTGATTTAATTGAGTTAGACATGGTAGATTTTGATGTCATTCTAGGTATGGACTAGCTTCATGCATGTTATGCCTCCATTGATTGTAGAACTCGAGTTGTTAAGTCCAAATTCCTAATGAGCCAGTCTTAGAGTGGAAAAGTAGTTCAGCAGTGCCTAAGGGTCGTTTTATTTCGCACCTTAAGGCAAGAAAGTTAGTTTCCAAGGGTGTGTCTATCACTTAGTCCGAGTTAATGACTCTAGTGAGATACCTCATATTCAGTCAGTTCCTATAGTAAAAGAGTTTCCAGAAGTCTTTCTAGATGATCTACCCGGAGTCCCTCCTGAGAGAGAGATAAACTTCGACATAGATATTAATCTTGATACTCGTCCTATCTCTATTCTGCCATATAGAATGGCACCAGCAGATTTGAAAGAGCTTAAAGAATTGTTGAAAGATCTGCTAGATAAGGGTTTCATTCGACCAAGTGTCTTACCATGGGGTGCTCCGGTCTTATTTGTGATAAAGAAAGATGGTTCCCTCAGGATGTGTATCGATTACCGCCAATTGAACAAGGTTACCATCAAGAATAACTATCATCTTCCAAGAATTGATGATTTTTTCAATCAGCTTAAGGGTGCTTCTTGTTTTTTCTAAGATAGACCTCAGATCTAGCTACCATCAGTTGAAGTAAGGGAGTGTGATATTCCCAAGACAGCATTCAGGACCAGTTATGGTCATTATGGGTTTCTGGTCATGTCGTTTGGTTTAACCAATGCACATGCAACGTTCATGGACCTTATGAATAGAGTATTCAAGCCTTATTTGGATATGTTTGTTATCGTTTTCATTGATGACATTCTAATCTATTCGAGGAATGAGGAAGATCATGCTAGCCATCTCAGGAAATTTCTTCAGACTTTGAAAGATAAGGAGTTATATGCTAGGTTCTCTAAATGTGTGTTTTGGTTTGAGTCTGTGGCGTTCTTGGGTCACATAGTTTTCGATGATGGATTAGAGTTGATACCCAAAGGATAGAAGCAGTGTAGAGTTGGCCTAGACCCACATCTCCAACTGATATTTGGAGTTTCTTGGGTTTGGCTGGCTATTATAGAGGTTCGTAGAGGGGTTCTCATCTATTTCATCCCGTTTGACCAAGTTGACTCAGAAGAAAGTGAAGTTTCAATGGTCTGAAGCTTGTGAGAAAAGCTTTCAGGAATTAAAAAAGAGGTTGACTACTGCCCCAGTTTTGACCTTACTAGTGTTGGGCTATTGCCCATGTTCCAACCAAAGGCCCATGGCCTAATCCTACTTGAAAAATGATTGGAATTATTCTCTTTATTTGGTTTCCAATTCTATTAGGAAAAGGATTGGAATAGTAATCCTATTTGGAGTTGGTTTTGGCTTTGTAAGGAAAAGCACAACTCTATAAATAGAGGATAGTCTTAAGAGAATAATTCAGATTGCTCATTAGTATTGTCTTTGAAAGACATTAGGACATAAGAGAGGTTTTTTGAGAGAGCTTTCAACAAGAGA
>NW_006239052.1:1097387-1102746 GCF_000226075.1 Solanum tuberosum
AAGAAAACTTCTTCAGATCATTGTGTATTCTTTCAGAAGTTCTCTGATGATGATTTTATTATCTTACTACTTTATGTGGATGATATGTTGATTGTTGGCAAAAATAAATCTAGAATTGTAGTCCTTAAGAAAGAGTTAAGCAAATCGTTTGCGATGAAGGACTTGGGGCCAGCAAAGAAGATCTTAGGCATACAAATTCATCGAGATAGACACAAGAAGGAGTTATCACTATCCCAAAAGGAGTATATTGAGAAAGTACTCAAGAGGTTCAACATGACAGAGACAAAAGTGGTTAGTACACCTCTTGCTAAACACTTTAAATTGAGTACGACCCAAAGTCCATCTACTAATGAAGAGAAGAATGAGATGTCAAACATTCCATACTCTTCCGCGGTTGGTAGTTTGATGTATGCTATGATTTGCACTAGACCAGATATTGCACATGCTGTTGGTACCGTTAGCAGATTTCTTTCCAATCCTGGAAAAGAACATTGGGCTGCAGTGAAATGGATACTAAGATATTTGAAGGGTACTTCAGATATGGAGTTGTGCTTTGGTAGTGGCAAGTCTGAACTTGTATGCTACACAGACTCTGATTTGGGAGGAAATCTTGATAACTCAAAATCCACTTCTGGTTATTTGATCACTTTTGGAGGGGGAGCTATTTCTTGGCAATCAAGACTTCAGAAGTGCATAGCTCTATCTACCACAGAAGCTGAATATATTGCCATCACTGAAGGTGCCAAAGAATTGCTTTGGATGAAGGAGTTTATCAAAGATCTTGATTTTGAACAATCAAGGTTTGTCTTATTTTGTGATAATCAAAGTGCTATTTATCTCACCAAACACTCTACCTTTCATTCTAAGTCCAAGCATATTAGTAGAAAATATCATTGGATTAGAATGGCCCTGGAGGAGAAATTATTTGAGGTTGAGAAGATACACACTGATGACAATCCTTCAGATATGCTTACAAAAGTGGTGATCGTAGACAAGCATGAATTTTGTAGAAGTGCGGCAGGCATGAAGCCTGTCAAGAGTTCCTCCACTTGAAGTCCATTTAGCCCCTTGGCTGGAGGGGAGTTTGTTGGGCTATTGCCCATGTTCCAGCCAAAGGCCCATGGCCTAATCCTACTTGAAAAAGGATTGGAATTATTCTCTTTATTTGGTTTCCAATTCTATTAGGAAAAGGATTGGAATAGTAATCCTATTTGGAGTTGGTTTTGGCTTTGTAAGGAAAAGCACAACTCTATAAATAGAGGATGGTCTTAAGAGAATAATTCAGATTGCTCATTAGTATTGTCTTTGAAAGACATTAGGACATAAGAGAGGTTTTTTGAGAGAGCTTTCAACAAGAGAGAAAAGAGAAGAAAAAGGGTTCTTTTGCTGCAGTCTTTTATTCCGACCAGCAACCTTCAGATCGTTTTTCCCGATTAACTAACCGTTGGATCGGGCTGAAATTTGTACTGAGTGTTCCTGACACCTTGGTGGTTGATTTGAACGGTGGAGATCGGATTCGGAAGTCAGAAAGATCCTGTTTTAGGTCCCGAACAGAAGCTGAGTTTGGGTGGTGTTTCTTTCTATTTATCCTTTGTTGGTATAGCTATAGTTTGTTCTCTTTTGGCACTTGTTGTGTAGCCATTAGAAGAATAATTGTAACTCTCTTATTGTTATAGTGAAGCAATTCGGATCTTGTCGATCCGTGGTGGTTACCTTCGTTTTGAAGGATTTTTTCCCACGTTAAACTTGGTATTCTTTATTTTAGATTTTCGTTTTCATCTTTTCGTCACAACAACTAGAAGGTACTCAAGGTTTTTTGGTGTATTGTGATGCATCTAGAGTTGGTTTGGGTTACGTGTTAATGCAGAATGGCAAGGTTATAGCTTATGCCTCCAGACAGTTGAAAATTCATGAGAAGAATTTCCCAATGCATGACTTAGAGTTCGTTGATGTATTATTTGTTTTGAAGATATGACGTCATTATTTATATGGTGTCCATGTTGATGTATTCACTGATCACAAGAGTCTTCAATATGTGTTTACTCAGAAAGAGCTTAATCTCAGACAAAAGAGGTTGTTGGAATTACTCAAGGTTTATGACATGAATTTCTTTATCACCCAGGTAATGCTAATGTGGTTGTTGATGCTTTAAGCAGGTTGTCTATGGGTAGTACCACCCATGTTGAAGAAGAAAAGAGAGAATTAGTGAGAGATGTACATAGACTTGCACACTTAGGAGTCCGACTAATGGATTCCACAGAAGGAGGAGTAGTGTTAATGAATGGGGTTGAATCTTCATTAGTTTCGTAAGTGAAAGAAAATCAAGACCAAGATCCTATTTTGCTTGAATTGAAGTCAAATGTTCATAAGCAAAAAGTATTAGTTTTTGAACAAGAGAGAGATGGTGTATTAAGATATCAAGGTAGATTGTGTGTACCAATGGTGGATGGAATCCAAGAGAGGATCATGGAGGAAGCTCATAGCTCCAGATATTCTATTCATCCGGGTTCCTCGAAGATGTATCGCGATTTGAGAGAAGTCTATTGGTGGAGTAGCATGAAGAAGGGCATTTGAGAAGTTTTTGCCAAGTGTCCGAATTGCCAACAAGTTAAAGTAGGGAATCAAAGGCCCGATGGTTTAGCTCAGAATATAGAACTTCCAAAATGGAAGTGGGAGATGATTAATATGGATTTCAGCACCGGTTTACCAAGGTCTCGGGTAGCATGATTCTATTTGGGTGATTGTCGACAGAATGACAAAATCAGCCCACTTTTTGCCAGTAAAGACTATCCATTCAGCAAAAAATTATGCTAAGTTGTATCTTCAAGAGGTGGTAAGACTTCATAGGGTTCCTATCTCCATTATTTCAGACAGAGGTGCGCAATTTACTGTACAGTTTTGGAAGTCATTCAAAAAGGCTTGGGTTCAAAGGTGAACTTAAGTACCACATTTCATCCTCAGACTGATGAGCAAGTAGAGCGCACTATTCAGACTTTAGAGGATATGTTGAGGGTGTTCGTGATCGATTTCAAAGGTAATCGGGATGATCACCTACTTCTCATCGAGTTTGCTTACAATAATAATTACCACTTTTGCATCCAAATGGCTCATTATGAAGCTCTTTATAGGAGGAGATGCAGATCTCCAATTGGATGGTTTGAAGTTGGTGAAGCTGGGTTGATAGGACCAGATTTAGTTCATCAAGATATGGAAAAGGTGAAAGTGATTCAAGAGAGGTTGAAGACGGTGCAGAGCTCGTCAAAAATACTATATTGATGTTAGGACAAGAGAGTTAGAGTTTAAAGTAAATGATTGGGTGTATTTAAAGGTTTCACCCATGAAGGGCGTTATGAGATTCGGTAAGAAGGGGAAACTTAGCCCCCGATATATTGGACCTTATTAAATTGCCAAAAGGATTGGCAAAGTAGCTTATGAATTGGAGCTACCACAAGAGTTACCCGCGGTTCATCTGGTACTTCACATCTCCATGTTGGAGAAATGCATAAGCGATCCCTCATTGATCATACCAATCGAAGATATTGGAATCAAGTATAGCTTGTCTTATAAGGAGATTCCTGTTCAGATTTTAGATCGTCAAGTTCGCAAGTTGAGAACAAAAGAGGTAGCATTAGTCAAAGTCCTTTAGAGGAACCAATTTGTTGAGGAAGCTACTTGGGAAGCTGAGAAGGATATGAAGAAGAGATATCCACATCTCTTCGAATCCGGAGAAGCTCCGAATTAAGGTACTAATACTTTGCTTGGCTTTTTATTTGTAAGTTAGCATGTTGTAATTGTATTGCTTGATTGGGTGTTTGAGCTGAATGATGCATGTTACACCCTTAGCCTAGGAAGAGTAATCTCATTCGAGGACGAATGTTCCCAAGGGGGAGATTTTTTAACATTTTGCAAATTGAAATAACTAGGAAGGGGTTAATAATTGGAAATAGTCGTTTTTGGAAAGAATGAAAATCTGGAAATTTTGTTAAGTTAGAATAAGTTGAATTTTGGTCAAATTCAAATGGCCATAACTCCTAGACCATTATGATTTAGGTGTTTTTCCAGATACTGTAGGAAACATCTTGGAATAATCTTTCCAATGCCGCCAATTTTGCGCGATTCTGAGTTCGTATGAGTGAGATATACCCTTTGGAAGTTGGGCTGTTTGAATAAGGAAAGTCTAATCCGGATTTTGGAAGGGTATTTTAGTATTTTCCTTACCAATTGTTTTAATTCGTTTTTAGGAGTTTAATTGGGGTAAAGTCAGATTTTAGTCAATTTAGAAAAGTTGAAGTTCACGCTAGGGCTTGGAGAAAATAGAAAAGAAGAGAAAGCAGAAGAGAAATCAAGAATCATCAAGAACATTCGAGTTTAGCTTATGGATTTCGTCAAGGGGTGATCCCTACGAGGTATGTGAGATCACATAGCGTTGGGTTAGTTCACCCACGCACCAAGCATGATTCAATTCAGCAAAGTTATATTGATTTGAAAGTAAATCCTTTGAGTTCTTGATGAAATTCGTTTGAATTCTTGTGGGTTGTGTTGTTAAAGTTTTCTTGAGATTTGATTCATGTTTTCGGACGTAATTTTGAGTTGAATCTGGTATATATTGAAGGTATAATTGATTTTAAGTGTTTGGGGAAAAAACTAAGATGAAATAGGGGGTTTAGAGTTGAAAAACGAGCAAGAAAAAATGGGAATTTTCTGGGCAAAGGCTTGGGGAGCCGCGCCTCTCAGAGCGCCCCACTTCAGAGTCTGAAGTTTGGGCTCTGGGGCGACGCACCAGCCTGAGCACCACAACTTCAGCTCTGAAGTTTGTGCTCTGGCGCCCCGCGCCTCTCAGAGCGCCAGGGACGCTAGTTCTTCCCATTTCTTTCCCAACTTTCCGTCCTAGTTCCTTAGCAATATACCTATGTTTTCTAGTTGATGCCAACACTCATAGGTACATCTAAGCATTATGAAATTACCCATAAACATGAGATCATGAACCTTGAATCCATAATTCAATTCAAGAAAAGTTAAGAGTCAAGTCTAGAGGTTAAGAAGCAAGTCAAAGAGAAGTTTATAAAGTTTTCAAAAGTCTTTCACAAACATTTTAACTTTGTTTTAAGACTTTAAGTTCAAGTTGAGTAAAGAGTAAAGAGTAATGATTGAAGTTAATTTATTCAAAGAAGTATATGGGGACTATGTATTCCCAAAGAGTTTAAACATGTTTTCACATTTGAGCAAGAAAGGGAACATCGATTCCAAGAGAGCTTTTAAGCTAAGTTTTGAGTAATTATCTCAAACAAACGAAAGAAGTTTTTTTTAAAAACATATGAGCTAAGTATATTTTGGGAGTAGTATTGAGCACCGATATGGG
>NW_006239052.1:1104960-1113083 GCF_000226075.1 Solanum tuberosum
TTTTATAATGAGTTAAGTTATTCAGGAGTTGAGTAAAGCCAAGGTAAGCGTTCCCTTCAAAAAAATTTCAAGCCTATGTTGTGTTTAGCATTCCAACTCGCATACTCGTACATTCAATGTACTGATGCCAGTTGGCCTGCATCTTCTTATGATGCAGACGCATGTAACCAGGATCATCACCCAGGGCCTCGTTGATCCAGTTGAGCACTCAGAGTCAATTGGTGAGCCTCATTGCATTTCGAAGGACTCCTTTTACGTTGTTTTAAGTATTTCATTGTTAGGATGATCGGGGGTCTTGTCCCGACCTCCCTCTTTGTTTTAGAGGCTTCATAGACAGTCAGACAGTTAGTAGTTCAGTTGTCTTTACATTATCATTTCATATGTGAAAACTTGAGTTGCCATTTTGGCCAAGTTGAATGTTGACTTTTAAACATTCTAAGTTATTTTATTAAACCATTGAGTAAGTGCATTTGATCATTGTATTAATACTTAGAGTCTTTCGCTGAGTAAGTAAGTCAGGCCAAGGGTTCACTTGGGGCCAGCAATGGTTCTCGAGTGCCATCCACGTTCGGGGTGTAGGCTCGGGGGTGACATTCATTCCAACACTCGAAATTCCTAAAGACATCAAAAACAACTTTTAACAACTTTAGCCTTTCAAACTTGGAACTTACAAAATTCACAACTTTTTACTCAAATTTCGAAACTAACTTTCAAAACTCAAACAGAAATAACTCGGGGTCAATATCAGTAGGGACAAAACGGTAATTTTGTGAAATTTTTCAAAAATGATCAATCGGATCATTACAATTTGGTATACTTGAATTTGACAATATATATATAAATATATATATATTAAACTAAGAGCCTATGTATTTGATAAAGTGTACATGTATCTACGTTAAAATTATATAACCATTATAAATTTCTCAGAAATCTTTCAGGAATGTCTCAATAACATAGTGATATGGCCTGTGTTGAACCAGAAACTCGAAATCATTTGAGAACCATTTTGACAATAACATAGTGATATGGCCTGTGTTGAACCAGAAACTCGAAATCATTTGAGAACCATTTTGACAATAACATAGTGATATGGCCTGTGTTGAACCAGAAACTCGAAATCATTTGAGAACCATTTTGACAATAACATAGTGATATGGCCTGTGTTGAACCAGAAACTCGAAATCATTTGAGAACCATTTTGACAATAACATAGTGATATGGCCTGTGTTGAACCAGAAACTCGAAATCATTTGAGAACCATTTTGAGGAAGAAGAGGCGTAAAGTTTGTTGAGTCTCGAAAAATTAGAACATTTTTGAGATACAAACATAAAAATACATCAATGGTAATTTCTTCAATTCGAAAATAGAAAATTCAAATCGAAATTTTCATATATTCGATTCAAATGGCCCAAACGTCCACCCTCACTACTATTAATGCATTAACCATTTATTACAAGAAAATTAAATTTGCAATTGGTCATCGCCTATCAATTTTATTTAAACATCAAATAGATACTTGAAATTCGTACATCTTCCAACAAGAATCACTTTTTAGGGCAAAGCACCTTTTCAGCAAAAGTCGGCAAAGCAAAAGCAACAGCATGAACCTGTTAATCAATTAAGAAATAAAGTACTCCTAGTATTATTAGAAGATACATATATAAAATTTTAATTCAAAAGGAAAAAAATGTATAGTACCTTTGAGTTATAGTACTTCAAAGGTGATTCAGAATTTGTAGAGATGATATCTACATCAACTTTGTTTATAGGATTAATGAAATCAACTGGAGGCCCTTCAGTAGAGAAAATAACAAAACCAATAGCCCCACTGCAAATATTATATATTGGAATTATTGTTTATATAATTCGAAGCACGATTATAAGGATATAAGAGAACAAAAAAAGGAGGGAGGCTGGCCTTGTGCTTTCCCCACATGAAATGTTACAACTCTCTGCTATCTACTAAACTTCTAGCCAATTCCTTGACTTTCTTATATTCCTACATAGGGTTATGTCCTCAATAAATAGAAGTTGTGGTATATCCTGTCTAATCATTTGTTATCTCCTCCCTTTACATGTCCTAACTTTTATTATAGCCAACATTTCATACCTTCTTATGGTTGCATCCACACAACTCCTTTTCACATATTCGAACCATTTCAGTTTCGCTTCATTCATCTTGTCAGCAATAGAGACCACTCTCACCTTATCCCATATAATTTCATTTCTGAAATATGGTATCTCTAATAACAACAATACCCCCTCCGTCCCATATTACTCCCTCTGTTGAATAATATTTGTCTATTATTGATTTTACACACTTCTTAAGAAACTATAAATAGGAGGGTAATTTTACTATATCACCGTTTGAATGTAATAAACACAATATCTTGACAAATGTAATAGGGAAATGACTATAATTAATGATGAGGGTAAAGTAGGAATTAAATATAAAATTATCCATTTATTTCATAAAGTGGACAAACATTGTTGGACATCCCAAAATAGTATAGTAAACAACTATGGTTGGACGGAGCTAGGGAGTAGTTGATTACCTCATTAGAAATATATGTCCTAAATTACAAGTTGATCACTTAATATATCAAAATAAAATTAACTAAATTTTTTCCATTTTGCCCCTACAATTAATACTCGTTTGAAGCCTAAACAAATTTAAAAGTTCCAAAAGTTTCTTTTTCCAAGAGTTATTAAATACTACCTATCTATTCTAATGATATTTTTTCACATGTCTTATGTTATTAAGCATATTTTTTCATAAATTATCTTGATGTCTCTAGATAAAAATAAAAAGTGATCAAGCTGGAATAGCATTGGTAATCAATATTTAAATGATTGTCTAGTGTGTTACATAAAGAGTACGTGATGTATTTACAAATATAATTAGTAATGATGTCATTATCGATCGTTTCAGAATATGAAAACTCGCCGAGAACAATTGTAAATGAATGATGAATATTTATAATATTAGTAAATATTATTGAAAGTCTTAAATTTGTTAACTTCGTGCTTTTAGTGTGGAGTGTGGATTTGTAATATATGTAATACATAAATTTTCATCTTATTATTCATATTTTATTGATTGATTTATCATATATATTGAAAAGACGAATAATTTAATCACATATAAAGTTAATTTAATCGATGAGTCTATTTGACACCCACGTACTCTAAATCCTGAATAGGAGAGATGATTACCTTGGGAAGGAAGGAATATTAGTCCATACATAGTTGACAGAGCCTTTGAAGAATTTGTTGCAATTTTCAACAAGTTTTTTGATAAAATCCAAGAAAATCCATGCACTTTCACCTTGAGTTATATAAACTCCTCCTGGCCTTAAGGCTTTTGAAACTGCTTCAAAGAAGGGCTTTTCAAAGAAAAAATGTGATGGTCCTGCATCCATACATGCATTTTTAATTTTACGGTTTATTTTGATCTTTAATTTTTATCCTTAGCAATCAAACTCATTCCTTTAAGAAATAACTTGTGAAATATATATATATTACCACAAGGATCAAAACAATCTACTATAATGGCATCATATGTTCCCGGAGCAGCATTCTTCACAAATGCATTTCCTACAAATATTATTATAGAAAACTAGTATACGTATCCGTGCGTTGCGTGGAAATTAAAGAGTTCTCTCATCTACACATAAATAACAATAAAATGAATTCTCAAAAAATGAGTGAATGTATCTCATAATGAACAACACTGCAACAGAAAAATTTAACAGAACAAACTAAAAGACTTCATCTTTTGAGATTTAATAGAGATACTTTACCGAATTCAAATATAACATTCCATTAAAATACAATAAATTGTTCATTCATCTGAATAATTATTCCTTTCTAAATCCTTTGGCATAAAGACACTAAAAAAATCAAACATAAAACAGATAAATAAAATAGAAAACAAACATAAAAGAGATAAATAAATCATGAAGCAAACACTTAAAATGAACAATTAAAATTAAAAAAATAAAATTGTGGACCCGTTATCAATAAAATTCAAAAACTTACAATTATTTAGGATATAGATTTGGATAAGTACAATATTAAAATTAAAATAGAGTGAAAAAGGAAATAAGAACTTGTATTTAGTTGCTACAAAATAGGAAAAAATTGTTTTAAAAATGCTTTAAATTATAAATAGATAAATTTTAAAACTGTTTCCATGTTAATTTTAAAACAGTTTCAAAATAACTGTTTTGTTTTTTAAATTGTAATTTATTTATTTACTTATATAATATAATTACAAATAATTAGTTTTAGTTATACAAAAAATTGAAAATTTGATGTTGATTTTTGATTTTTGGAGAAGTATAATAGAAGAGAAAAAGGAGATTAAAATTTATATTTATTTTTAGTTCCTGTAATAAGGAGCATTTTGTTGTGTATAGTGTAAAAACGTGCGGTTAAAAGTGCTACAGTTTTTAAAATTGCATTCACGGTAATTTTTAAAAAAAAATCTGCTTTTATAATTGTAATCTATTATTTTATAATTACAAATAATTAATTTTGATTGTTCAGAAAATTGAAAAAAATTATGGTATTGACACATGATACTTTTAGCGCTCACACACACGCATATATATATATATATATGACAATTTTTTCCTCTTATATTATATATAGATATATTTTTATTTTAATGATAAATACTATTTTTGGTGGGCAACAGTGGTTACTTCTATATGTTCTTTAAAACAAAGTGCAACATAATTCATGCCCTCAATTTTTTTTTAAACAAAATATATTCCTCGTGTTTTAATTTAAGTTAATTTGTTTGATTTGATTTTATGTTTTTAAAAATAAAATATAATTAATACTAAATATTCAAAGTTTCATATATTCAGTAGTAAAAAAGAAAAAATAATAAGTTAAAGAAAAGTAAAATACACATTACACGGTATGACCCCATTACCCCCACTTATTCACAAATACTATTCAGTAATAAAAAAAAAAGAAAAAAAATAATAATAAGTTAAAGAAAACTAAATAGACGATACTTAACCCCCATTACCCCACTTACTCATAAATACATGGAATAAAATAAATATTCTAATTAGAATAAAAATATGAGTCCAAAAAAATAAATATTAGCCATATATAAAATCAGTTACTTTTTAAAAAATGAAAAGAATATGGAAGATTTACATTAACTATGGTAACTTTCCAATTTTAAAAAGAATTCGTTTAGCATATTATTGATGATTTTTTAATTTTTAATTTTAAATTAAATTGAAAATTACTAACTAATACAGATTTAATTATTTTTAGATTTTATTTTTTTTAAAATGGAGAAATTTTGTGGTGCTGATATGTGGCACTTTTTACTTCTCATATTATATATAGATAAATTATATATAGATATAAAATATTGTGTTATACGGTTAGTTTTTTTCTAGGGATAAGAAAAGTAAGATTAGTTTCTTATCTTTTAAAATTTAAATTTTAAATTAATTATTCAAATTTCAATAACTTATACATTTGGATATTAATTTGAATAACTATCATTTTTAAAAATAAATTCAAAAAGGGAGACCTTAGAAGTAGTTATGTTATATTTATATTTATTTTATTTTATTTTTTTCAAAATCGCATCTTATTTTAGTGTTTACAATTTTTTTTAAAATTAGATTTATTATATATAGTTATCATATATAGATAGATTATTTCACTTCTCCTATTATAAATAGATAGATTTTTTTAAAAATTATTTAGATTAATAAAGACTATCTACCTATCCATATTATCCTCTTGTTAGAATAATAAAGATATAAAAAAAATTAATAGTTAGATTAAAACAAAATATAACTAAGAAAAGTCCTATCATAATGGTAAGCATACAACAAAAAAATTATAATCATTTGGATATCATTGTTACCAAACAAATGTTAAATTTTAAATATGTGTAGTTATATCTTTATCAATAATTTTATAAGATATCATTATTATCAAACAAACGCAACACTTTAAATATGTGTAGTAATAACAACTTTAAAAATATCTAAAAAATTAAAATTAAAATCCAGCGAATTCATACACAAAGCCTGCAAAACAAACAAACAAACTTAAAATCACTAATTTTTAAAAAAAAATCAACACAAACTAACAGTTTACTATATTTATTAATCAATATATATTTAATGCATACATCTCACGTAGTTAACAACTATTAAAATTTGAGTAAAAAAAAATGTAATAAGTTCAAGTAATTGTAGAAATTTGATATTTAGTATCTTTCAATTCCTTTAATTAATTTCTTATTTACGTAATCATGTGAACTTTTGTCACAAACCGAACACAACATGTAAAATGCAGCCATCAAATAAATATAATAAAATATAAAATAGAACAAACAATTAAATAAGCCAAAACTAATATTTAATTGATATATAGTCATACTAAATAACTATCAGAATGCTCTACATATGTAATCAATAAAATTGTTCTAATAAAAATACTAAGAAAAATTGTTCAATTGCTACTAATTTAATTAATATTCAAATTTAATTAGTCGAGAAGTGCAAAATTACTTTAGAGTTATCGCCTTTAGCTTCATTGATATCTTCCAATGTTATACTTATCTCCAAGAATTCAAATTTTCAAATGTTTTTTAAAAAAATTAAATGCAAATATTTTTTATTGTTAGAATTTTTTTTAAAATATGTATTTTTATGTGTTACTATTCTCTTTCATTGCCAAAATGAAATGATTTTCTGAACCGATTGTAAGTTTTAGACCTCTATAACAATTCCTACCCATTTTAAACAAACTAACAATAGAAAAAAAAAAAAGGCCCAAGAAAACTTATATCGGTCATAATCCACATAGAGCTTTTGTAATTTTAATTAAATAATACTCCTTATCTCCTATTCAAAAAAATAAAATATTATCCCTTTATTTCACTAAGAAAAGAAAGTTTATGTAAATTATGTATTAAGATGTATAACTTATCACATAGATTACATGATAATTAGTAGCGATAGCTTTATGTCAAAAAAATATTAGTAAACTTTAATATATCATTTATATCAAAATTTCAAATAGTTTAAGATATTTCATAAATTCAGCAATCAAGTTATTTCATTAGCAATTTTAAAATTCTCAATAACCTAAATTCAAAAGTTAATCTCTAAATTCATAAAAAGTCTGCTTTTGATTATCCCTACATTTATGTTTTTCTTTATACACATTAAAAATAACATTGGTATATTTATCTCGACATTTAATATGTTCATATATGTGTTTTTTTTGTTCATCTTTACAAAAGGACCGAGTAAGTGACTTTTTGAATGGACTTATTTTAAGTGCATACTCAGCCAAAAAGAGGAACTATAATCATACTAATACTATTCTGAGAAAAGCTCATTTATAGCTGTAATCTTTAGAAACTTTTGCATGCTGCATACATGCAATGAAAACAATAGATTTGACACTCATGTCATGTGAAGATAGCATGCACGCAAAACTCATGTGTTTACTATAAAAATGGCATTAGTAGTTGTCTCAATTTGAATTTTTTTTACTGAAGCGGTTGATAAAAAGTATCTATCCAGATGAACCAAAAAGTTGTTTATCCTTTTAATATTTTATAGATAGATCAATGTTTGCGGTTACTAACTTTACAACTCAGTAACTTTCAGTTGTAGAATTTTTAAACATTTAAATTTATCTCAACCAATAAGAATAAACTCAAATCCAATTTTCAAATTTGTTTTTTTTTAAAGAAGGAGTAACGATGAAAAGTTACTTCAAATATTTAATATAAAAAAAATTGATCATGGAATTATTTATTTCGTTACTTTTTCTTCTTTTTGGTTAATTTTAGATATAGATTCAAAACAAATATAAATATAGGTATATAGATATAGATAAATTATTATTATTAATAATATTAGTATATTATTATTATTTAACAATTTACATTGTCTTTTTATTATTATAAAGAAGGAGTAACGGTAAATAGTTACTTCAAATATTTGATACAAAGAAATTGATAACTACCCACAAAACTGATAATTTGGTCGGTTACTTTTTTTTTGCTTTTTGGGGATAATTTTAGAAACAGATTTAAAAATTATAATTTACAGTT
>NW_006239052.1:1113992-1146469 GCF_000226075.1 Solanum tuberosum
ATATTCTATATTATTTTAAAAGGGAGTTTATGCCCAAGTTCTACTATATAATAAATATAATATATAATATTGAAGAAACTTCCTTTTAAATGTCTCACAAGAATATTATATATTATATTTGGGCCTAAACTCTCTTTTATAATATAGTAGATAGAAAAATAGAAAGTAGAATAGAAAGTAGAATAGAATAGAATAAAGAAGGAGTAACGGTAAATAGTTACTTTAAATATTTGATATAAAGAAATTGATAACTACCCACAAAACTGATAATTTGGTTGGTTACTTTTCTTTTGCTTTTTGGTTAATTTTAGAAACAAATTTAAAAATTATAATTTACAGTTACATTACGTTAAATTTTAAAATTGTTTTAAAATTTTATCTCATTTAAATGTAAGAATTGATTTAAAATAATTTTTTAAAATAAAATAGTAGATTATTATTCAAACTAATTACACATCATTAATTTTAATTAATTTTAAAACTATTTTTGTGGTGCTGACACGTGACACTTTTTCTTATCCTAATATATATAGATAGATATAGATTATTATTATTATTATTATTATCATTAGATATTTTTTTTGTAAACTGAAAATGAAAGACTATAACATGTCTTTTAAAGAAACTGAAACGTTTTTTAAATTTTAAAAAACTAACAATTTTAATTGGGGTAAAAAAACTTTAACTATTCTTTTAAAACAGTAACTTTTTTATTTGATTAAAATATTGAATTAATTCTATTTAATTAATTAATAATTTAAAAGTTAAAATTAGAGATTAATTTTGGTGTTGACACGTAGGCGCTATTACCTCTCCTATTATATATATATATATAGAAGATATGTGTCAAAAAGTTATTAATACATATTTTTCATCCTTAATATTATTAATTCTAATTAAATTATTTGAGTGGCAATACATATTTAATTAATCATCTATAAAAAGAAAATGTTGTTAGGAGTATACCATCTTCTATATAAAGTGTTGCACGTGGATCCTCGTATCCCTTAGCTATTGCAGGAAGATATTTCCATGAAACCTATAGTTTATTGAAAAATAATAATTAGGAACAAAAAAAAATTAAAAGTCCAAACTAATTAAGTTCAGAGGCGGAGCTAGGTGGAGGTTCGTGGGTTCGGATAAACCCAATAACTTTTCGGTAGACTCTATATTTGTACTAGAAATTTAAATAAATATATATGTATTTTAACTTGTGAACCCCTAAAAAGATTGATTGACGGTTCAGTGATAAGGAAGGGACCGTGGAAATATTTTTCACGATAGACTTGTGGGTAAGGAAATTTAGAACTCCCAAACTTCTAATCCTTGCTCCGCGATTAAGTCTATAAGTAAAAATACTTACATCAATAACCATCTCATCAATCTCGACCAAATCAACTTTCTCAACAGATGAATAACGTAAAACTTCCCTCAAAGTAAAACCCATTCCTCCTCCAATAATCAGAACCTGAAAAAAATCAAATTTAGTCGAACTTTAATATAAATATCAAACCGCGGATGAGGAATTAAAAAAAAAAAGGTACTCCCTCCGTCCACAATTGTTTGTCAGGGTAAGGTCATGCACACCCCTCAAGGAAAATTTAATAGAAGGTGTAATTTGACTAATATAACCCTACTATACCAAGAATAACCAAAAGTCTACATAACTTTCAATTGAACTACACTATCATTAAGGGCAGAATTGGAAAAAAGTGATTAATTGTTTCTTGATTGTTTAAATTAACAATTAATCTTGGACATTTATTTTTAGTATACCTGCCAAATAATTATGGACGGAGGGAGTACCTTCTTTGGGTTAGGAATAGAAGCAAGTGGGAGATGGACAATCATTTCAACATAAGAATATACATCTCTCTCTGTATGTTGAATTATCCCATCAAGAACTATCACTTTTCCAAAAGTTAATGACTGCCACAGTAATATTAATTGATTAATAATTAATAATATTCACAATATTAATTAATTACATAATTAAAATTATGATAAAGTAGTAAGTACCTGAGCGATCATAATATCCTGGTCTTTGACCTCCCCTTGAATAATATCTTTTCTATCTTAATTGATTTAATTTCTCCAGGTACTAACAGTTTTTATTCACCAATGCAAAAATCAATTATCCATCATTTAGTTAAAACAAATAAATAAATAAATATTTCATCAAAAAAGTTAATTACATTTTTTTTTCATTTGTTCAAGGCATTATTTGTTTCCAACTTTCCATTAAGATTCAGACGTCTGAATCTGAATAAGAATCTGAATATTATAATCTGTATAAAGATCTAGATGTCGAGATCTGAAATTTTGAATACACATCTGAATAATTAAAATTTTAAGATTGGTTGTTTTCAATATATGAATATACATATGAAATTAAACATTTATATCAATTAAATTAATATTATAAAATTTTCATTTCATCAAAAAAAAAAAAAAAAAAAAAAAAAATTTGTTCAAGGCATTATTTGTTTCCAACTTTCCATTAAGATTCAGACGTCTGAATCTGAATAAGAATCTGAATATTATAATCTGTATAAAGATCTAGATGTCGAGATCTGAAATTTTGAATACACATCTGAATAATTAAAATTTTAAGATTGGTTGTTTTCAATATATGAATATACATATGAAATTAAACATTTATATCAATTAAATTAATATTATAAAATTTTCATTTCATCAAAAAAAAAAAAAAAAAAATTGATTAAAAAATTAAATTATATGATATGCAAATAAAATTATATATCAGTACAAAAATTATTATAACATGATTTTTTTTAAAGAATTCAACATAAACATATTTATTCATAAAAAAGAAGTACCCAACTTATCAAATACAATAAAGAATGTTTCACATTATCAACGCCTAACATATATTCTAATTAGTTAAAAAAATTAAAGAATTATTCCTAAAATAATTTCGATGACTTTAATGTAATTCTCTTACTTGTGTGTAGCCGTAAATTTCCACAATATATATGAACAGATAGTATTGTATAATGATTCTTCCTATCCAAGACCACAATATATACTAACAGATAGCATTATTTTTATTAATAGATAACTCTAAAGCAGTACTTGACTTCTCATCAATTTCCAATTGAGACAAAGACATTTTTCTTTTCATCCCACAATCATAACTAAACTCTCTCACTTATTTTTGTCTTCTTTGTTTTATTTTCTCTACACAATATTCCCCAGAACAATAAGGTTTTAAAATGAATTATGAGTCATAATAAAAATTTAACTCTTTCTTATTATATAACATAATAACCATTTTGGACATCGAAAACAAAGATATGAATTTTATTACTATTAATTTTTTTTAATATTATTTAGGGTTAGAACTAAGTTTTGAAAGATAGGACAAATTTTATATTTTTTTAAAAATAATTTCTTCACTTTGGACGTCTTCACAAATTTAACAATTTTTTTAAGACTAAATATTTATATAGATATTTACAAAAATATTGAAAATTGAAAAAACATTTTCCGAAAAATCTTTTCCTTCATACCAAACACATCCTAAGTGTTTTTTTGATCTTCTAAGCGTGTTTCAAAACAAGTGATTTGTTAAAAAAAAAAAATTAAGAAAATATTTTTAAAATGCACAAAATATTTTCTAGAAACTCAATTGTGCAGGATGAAAATTGAAAGAAATATTAAAAGAGTCGTAATAGGGCGAGATAAAATATAGGAGTTAAGGTTAGTTATTTTGTAGTCGCCCCAATCTATTTTTGACTCCCCTGGATGAAATTTTGTCTCCCGCTACTATATGTAGTAGTAGATACAGAAGAGACACTAGGACGGGGATAAGTACAACTTGAACTCTAATCATCAACTCTTGTTGAAGAAGGACCTTAAAAAAAAATTGTACACAAATCTTGAAAGGGTAGAGGTAAAGTGTACTTGATAAACATCAATATAGTCTAAAAAATTGTTAATATAAAAAAATGCTTGTAAAGATTATGAAAACTTATCCATTTAAAGAGGAAAAAATTGATGTTTGATTAAGAAAAGAGAGGAAGAAAATTTGTAGCGACAGAGAAAAAAAAGTGACGAGTGATTATTTTAAAGCGTAATAAATAATTAGTTAAGTCTGAATGATATAAATAATTATGATTCAGATCTCCATTAAACACAAACAAATAAGACGTAAGTCTTGATGTACAAAAATCATATCATACTTATTAATACAGATTAAAAGTAACATATATTCGATAAAAAAAATAAAAAATATTGAAACGGATGTGATAGAAAAGATGGAAATGCTAACCAAGAAAGAGGTCGGTGACATCTGAATACCAACCAGGAATAATTGAAAGACATTCAATTTCTTCGCCATTGCTGTTATCAACACTCACACATTCCTTTTCCATTTTTTTTTCTTGTTTCTAGTAAAATAGTATAGACTATAATCTCTTTGCACATGTATTACTCCTCGTATTTATAGTACTAAAGCTTGAAATATCAACACCTCTCGTTAGAAGCGAAGGAATCTTTTTTATATATATATTTGTACTTTAGATATAGTTTCGTTAAATTTAATTGTATTATATATTATTAATTTTACTGGTCCGCATCAATAAAATAGATAAATGGATTGAGGTCTTTTATTTCTTAATAATTTAGCTTAAAATATTTTGTTGTGTAATATTACTTTAAGTTTGATGTTGGGCCTGTGTATAACATGAGCTACTCCGAACTAATTTATAGTACTAAAACTTGAATTTTCGAAACCTCTAATTAAAAGCGGAAATTCTTTTTTCATTTCATCCGTTTGATATCTGCATTAAGACTTCAATTATTATCATCTCTAAATTGCCGCGTAGCCAGAATTTTTATATAGAGAATCAAAATTTTATAAAATAAATGCACAATTTTTTTTATAGGAATTCATAAATGCATTTAAACTTTGTATTCATTCGTCCTAATTTTATGTGTTCTTTTTTTTTATACTGATTAAAAAGAACAGAATGTCAAATAAATCTAAATAGTAAATGTATCACAACACAATTTTGGGTAGGTAAGATATTACTACGTATAATACATCCATTTTGAAATTAAAATTCATTTTGATGGAATACACAAATGTGAGGTTGACAATTTGTACAACGTGTGCACATAATTACTGAAAATTGTTCTTATTGTACAGATTGGAAAAGTATAACTATGGTATACATGTGATTTTTTATCGTATTTGAATTTTATTTTTTCTTTTGTTCACTAAAAGGAAAAAATATAATTTATATATTTTTTCCATATCTGAGTATCTTTTGTTTAGTGGAAAAGTTTGAAACTAATCTTCTCATAGCAAGAATAGAAAAAAACAATAGTATCCATAATGTTTTTTATTAGTTTTTCAATATGTAGGTCAATTGGCCAAAGCATATAATAATATTAAATTGTTTTAATATAATTTTATGTGAAGATTTGTATCTAACTATATATGGAGAAAAATTTCTTCTCAACAATCCTGCTACTCCATCTTTAAAAATAAAATCAATTTTTCAAATCGTGTTTACTTTAATACATGAACTCCAACTTTCAACCCTGCTAACTTTTAATGTTTGAGCTTCAATTTTCAACTCATGCATATTACTTTTAAGGCCAAATGGTCTGATTGACTCTTGTACTTGTATGAGTTTGTATTCTGAACACTTCTACTTGATTTTTTGTCAATTGAACCCTTAAACCCAATTAAAATGAGACTTTTAAACCCCTCCAACCATGTGTGTAACTCACTTTCCATTATATAAACGACATGCTATATTCACGTCAGATATAATAATGTCATGTCATAATTATATCATAAGTATTTTTAAATTATCAACCAAAAATGTTATTCCATTTAAGACAAAAATAATATTTTTTCTATTTACAAAAATAAAATAAAATAGTTATTTCTCTCATCTTTTCTCCACCTCCCTCAACCCACAACCACCATTAACACCATCTCCGTTCTCCTTAATTTTTCTTCTTCACGGTCGTCATTATCTATAGCCGTGACTAGGCTCTTCAAGTTCTTAAAAATCATAATTCAATTTTTTCTCGAAGTTTCCAACATTCATAATTCTTAATCGTATTGTTTTCATCAATGTTTGCATCCACCATAGATTCCTTTTCTCCATTAATGCCAATAAACCACCATTAAAATATCTCAATAGATCACAATATTTATACACAATTTTACATAACACATATCACCTAATTTCACAAAAACATTCCACAATCACTTTTCGTCCTTTATGACTATTAAATCTTTGTCACCTTATGAATTGTAAATAACCCCAAAAAATGAAAAGATTTTGTTTCTAAAGAGAGAAAATATGGAAAAAAAAAGGAAAGAGAATATTTTTTTTGGAGAGAGCTGGGAAGGGGAGAAAGAAAAAAGGAATGAGGTTGGATGGAGAAGAAGGTAATGGTGATTAGAGAGAAAGAGTATTGGGGTGGGCTGGGAGGGAAAGAAGAAAGAAGTGGATAAAAAAAGTTATTTTCAATTTTCTTTTATTTTTGGTCTTTTTTATTTAAAAAAAACATTATTTTTAGTCTAAATTTTGAGCTCACGCTCCTTCTAGGCATGAAATCACGTAGGTGCCAACTCAATAATTAAATTGTCACATAAATTTGGTCAATGATTAGAAAGACTTAAAATATTGAGTTTAATGGTTCAGTTGACAAAGAGTCAAATAGAAGGGTCCAAAATATAAACTCATACAAGTATAAGGGCACATCAAATCATTTCACCTTCTTTTAATGCATGAGCTCCACTTTCAACTATGTTTATAATTTTTAACGCAAGGTTCCAATATTATTAACACGTGCTTAGTTTGATGCACAAGGCTTCAATTTTAGCCATGACAACCCGCATTGATGAAGATTATGTGAAGAACGAAGATTATTATGCATGTGAAAATGTGGATCAAATTTTGTCAAAAAAATTCAACCGAAAGAGGAGATTTGTTAGAGTTTTGCCCTGATTTTCTTACAATATTTGCGAACCCCTTGTCGTTTTTGTGATACCTGGGAGGATTTTTTGGCCTACAAATTTTGGGGTTTAAGCCTCAGTTCCGACAAGTGTTTATAAAGACAATGGAAAATGGACTCGGCTAGTGATTTGATATAAAGCTGATGGAAAATGATTCCGACTTGTAAGATTATGCCGATGAGAAATGGTTCCGACAAGATATTAATTATTGTGACTTGATGCATTTGATGCTTATGTGTAGCTTGCTTGTTACTTGGATTGATGTACTTGTTGTGTGTGATTGAACTACTTGACTTTGAAAATGACTTACTTGATTCGTTTGATTGTTGATTGTGACTATTGTACTATGAATATTGGGTCTTGTGAGTCGTGTATTGTAGAATTACTAGGTTAGGCTGATTTCTGTGCAGGTTGTAGTTTGAGGAGGTTCGGTTGGAATGTAAGGGGTATTCGATTTCTAGCTATATGCCTGATTTACTAGGTTGTTGGTTGGGTACTGTGTTGTTGGTACTCACCCCTTGTTTCTACACTTGTGTAGGTTCCGAGCTCGAACTCGTGTGATCTCTTTCTCCTTCTTCTGATTTCGAGGCTTGTCAAGGATTTGAAGAGTTAGTTGTTTGTCACTTCGGTGAACCCTCTGTGCCTTTTTCTTAAAGCTTTGTTCTATTTGAGAAACAAAGATTGAGACTTGTTCTTATTTCTTAATTCCGCTTTTATGTATTTGGTGGCGTGTATACGTGGCAACCAGATTTTGAGGGGTTTAATAGAAAAATAAATTTTTCACTTTATCTAGTTCCTGTCTTACTGTTTTTCTGCATTGACTTCGTTTGAGGCTGACTTGTCTTTGTGGAAATAGACAAGTATCATCATATACATTTTTGAGTCGTGACAATATCACATCACTAGCCGGAACCATCTTCCATCGGCCTTATATCACATCACTAACCGGAACCATTTTCCATCAGTTTTATATCACATCACTAGCCAGAACCATTTCCCTTCGACTTTATATCACATCACTTGCCAGAATCATTTCCCTTCGACACAATATCACAAGACGAAATCATTTCCCATCGACTTTATATCACAACACTAACCAGAACTATTTTCCATCAGTTTTATATCACATTACTACGCAAAACCATTTTCCATTGACTTTATATCATATCACTAGCAGGAATCATTTCTCATCGGCTTTCTATCACATCACTAGTTGGAACTATTTCTCGTCGGCTTTATATCACATCACTTGTCGAAACTATTTTTCTTCGGCACAATATTACTAGCTGGAACCATTTTCCATCGGCTTTATATCACATGTCTCATCACGGTTTACAACAATCAATGCACATAAACAAATTTCACACCATAAAGATGAGACAACAGTTCAAGAGATTCAAGTCCACATTAATATCATCAAAGCATTTCATCAATCAATCAGATAAGGCTCACAACAAGGCAAATCACAAGTATTATGATCAATATGTTGTCTTTTCATTAATCCATTTTTTATTCATTAAGGTTAATCAAGTGGAATAATGAACTCATCACCTCATTATCATCACTCCCCAACACACACAATGAAGGGCAATACACAATTCTACCAGATTTATAAGGTTTAAGAAATCACTTGCCTTAATTTAATCAAATAGTCAATTCAAGACTTGAGTCTTCCCCTTCCGAACAACGTTCAAAGCCTCACAATATGATTCAATAAAGTTATCTTAATAAGATTTCAGAAATAATAATACACATATCATACTCTTTGAAAAATGGATCATTCAACTCAAAAATCAAAATTTGAAAATGACGTTTGAATCCGAAAATCTTTATTTGAAGAAGTTACCCAAGACATTTGGAACTCATTGGTGAAAACCATTTTGGAAAAGGATTTAAAATCAGTTCACAATCACCATTTTAGTTTAGAACGCAAATTCTTGAAAATCTTGCCATTTGTTAATTAAAATCTCAAGTTTTGCTATTTAAATCCATAAATAATTAAAGGTAAATTAAGTTTTAGGGTCACAAAAGCTTTACCCAAATGATTTAGCACAAGAAATCTCTTCAAAATTGCCTCCAAGGGTTTTATCAAGCTAAAAAATAAAAATAGGGCTTAAACCCTGAAATTTCAGACCAAAAATCTCTCTCCAATGTCGTAAAAGCGATCCAGGTGTGCTTAAGCGAACCCCACAAAAATTGGGGGTCTCACTTTTGCAAACCGAGCATCGCTTAAGCGATCATAGATAAAGTGAGTCTTGATTTGCTTAAGCAAACCCCTCCTAAATTGTTAGTCTCGCTTTTCTGGCCTTCGCAACAGTGAAAGCCCTCTACAAATGCAAGGACTGCAGAATCAGAAACATCAGCCTACACAAAAATCATCGAAAAGATCATCGGAATTCATTCGGGACCCTGTACACACAAAAAAAATCTGCAAATTGACTATACTCAATGTTTCGGACTCAACAGAACTATCGAAACACGAACCTGAGGTCTCCTTGACCCGACATCCGTGAAAGTCATAAGAAATGAACATAATGGCTAAAAGGCCAAAACAAGCTCATGATCTCTGAAAAATCAACCAAGACCTCACTTAAGCTTAAAACATCCCCAGAATCCAATAGAACTCTCAGAATTTCAATCCGAGCATCCAAACCACAAATGTCAACATAAATACTAAAATTTCACAAATTTCCAACTTAGGACCTCAAAAAAAACTCTGAATCGTAAACCAACAACTCTCATAGACCAATTCCCATATTTCAGAACTGATGAAATCGAAGGAATTTCATTCTGATACTCGAAATTCCAAAAGACATCAAAAACAACTTTTAACAAGGAATGACAGGATTTTTGAACAACAGATTGTGGATGAGAGTAGATTGACTAGAAATATTGCTTGTGCTTGTACTATTAGAGCACCATTTGGGGCAAAGGATGTAGTACAATCTTGGCTTGTAAAGTCTTAGTTTTCTGTGGAGATTGATGAGGAGTCTGGTAGATAGCAGTTGGTTAGGATGGTGCTATAAATTAGACTAAGCGGGTTGTGGTAGCTAGCTTGATTTGTAATTCTGTTTTGGGTGATTAATGGAAAAGTTAGTTACCTAAAAAAAAAAAAAAAGTTCCAGACCAACCTTCAAAACTCAAACAGAAATAACTCGAGGTCAATATCAGGAGGGGAAAAACGATAATTTTACGATAATTTTCAAAAATAACCAACCGGATCATTACATTAGGCGTACTTGGATCTGACAATATACATATACATATATTTAACTAAGAGTCTATGTATTTGATAAAGTGTACATGTGTCTAAGTTAAAATTATATAACCATTATAAATTTCTCATAAATCTTTGTTACGGAATGTCTCAATAACATAGTGATATGGCCTATGTTGAACTAGAAGCTCGAAATTATTGGAGAACAATTTCGAGGAAGAAGAGGTGTAAAGTTTGTTGAGTTTCGAAAAAATTAAGACATTTTTGAGTTTTTAATTTTTTAAGAGCTTTGATATATATGTACCATAGATATTCAAAACCGATATTTCCATATCCAATTTGAACGGCCTAAACACCTACCATTGTCATTAACCATTTATTACAAGAAAATAAAATTTGCATTTGAAATTAAATCTTCTAAAAACCAACCATTTATTAAAAGAAAATAAGGTTTGCAATTGACTATCGCCTTGCAAATTTATTTGAACATCAAATATCTATACTTGAAATTCCTAGATCTTCCAATAAGAATCAGTTTTTAGGACAAAGAACCTTTTGAGCAAAAGTTGGCAAAGCAAATGCAGCAGTATGAACCTGTGAATCAATTAAGAAAAAAAAATAGGATTATTAAACGACTATATATGTACAACTTAAAGACAAAATTTTAAGGGAAAATGGTTCGAAATATATTCGAATTTTGACCGAAATTGCTGTAACAATTCCAAACTTTGAGCAGGACCTATTATCCACTTGCACTATTTAATAGTAGTATATTTTAAAGGTATATATGTGCCCACGTGGACACGTTACTATTTATAATGCTGTAATATTTATGATGTCCATGTGGGCACATATATACCTTTAAAATATACTACTATTAAATAGTGTCGGGGTAAAAGGTTCTTTCCAAAGTTTGAAATTATTATAACAATTTTGATCAAAGTTTAAATATGTTTCCGACCTTTTTCCCAAATTTTAATTCAATAGAGAGAGAGAGAAAAAAGGTACCTCTGAGTTATAGTACTTTAAAGGTGATTCAGATTTTGTAGAGATGATATCCACATCAACTTTGTTTACAGGATTCTTGAAATCAACTAGAGGCCCATCAGTAGAGCAAATAACAAAACCAATAGCTCCACTGCAATATTATATATTAGAATTATTGTTTGTATAACAACAATAAATAATATATTCAGTGCATTTCAATAAAGTGGGTTTTACCTCTACTTTTATGGAGTAGAGCGTTTATTTTCTATAGACCCTCGATTCAAAAGAAAAAGGAATTTGAAGCACAATTATAAGGAAAGAAGAGAGCAAAACAGATACAAAGTAAAGTGAGCAATAAATAGTATTCACTCTGTTCCAATTTATATGGTTTACTTTCCTTTTTAGTCTGTTCGAAAAAGAATTACACATTTATATATTAAGTAACAATTTAACTTTAAAATACCCATTTTATTCTTAATGAAATGATTTATAGTCTCACAAATATCTATCACTTATTTTAGACCACAAGTTTCAAAAATCTTATTTTCTATCTTAAACTTTGTGCCGAGTCAAACTAACTCACATAAAATGGGATGGAGGAAGTAGTAAACACTGAATAACAAAAAATAATGTGATTTCTAAATATGATTACGAATAAGGAGGGGAAGCTAGCCTCGTGCCTTTCCTACATAAAATGCTACAACTCTCGACTATCCATTAAATTTCTACCCAAATTCTTAACCTCCATATATATCTTCTTATCTAGGGTCATGTTTTCGGTAAGCTTTGGCTTACCTCTACCTTTCCTAACTTCTATTATAGTCAGTCTTTCACACCTCCTTATGGGCGCACATCCACATGTCTCCTCTTCACATGTTTGAATCATTTCAGCCTTATTTCCCTCATCTTGTTCATCACAGAGGCCACTCTCACCTTGTACCGTATAACTTTATTTCTAATTATATCTTTCCTAATATGCCCACAAATCCATTTAAACATCCTCTTCTCTGCTACATTCATTTTCTAAATGTGGACATGCATAGTTGATCACACAATTCAATTATAATATAAACACAACAACAACAACAACAATAATAATAATAATAGGGAAGGAGAGAAGAACAACAACAACAACAATAACAATAATAATAATAATAATAATAGGGAAGGAGAGAAGATTGCCTTAGGAAGGAAGGTACATTAGTCCATCCATAGTTGACAGAGCCTTTGAAGAATATATTACAGTCTTCAACAAGTTTTTGGATAATATCCAAGAAAATCCATGCACTTTCACCCTGAGTTGAGTAAACTCCTCCTGGCCTTAAGGCTTTTGAAACTGCCTCAAAGAAGGGCTTTTCAAAGAAAAATTTTGATGGTCCTACATCCACACATTTAATATATTTTTTCAATTCGCACAAAAATTAAAGACCAACACAAAATACGTGTAAAGCAGAGCCCTCCATTTCTAATTTAATTATATACAAAATATTACTACTTAATTACCAATAGGATCAGAAGAATCTACTATAATTGCATCATATGTTCCTGGAGCAGTGTTCTTCACAAATGCATTTCCTTCAACATTGAAAATGTATCCAAAAGTTAATATATATTGCTCATCTTAAATATTATTAATTAATTCTAATTAAAATATTTAATCATCTATAAAAATTGTTGTTAGGAGTATACCATCTTCTACATAAAGTGTTGCACGTGGATCCTCGTATCCCTTAGCTATGTCAGGAAAATATTTCCTTGAAGCCTATATTTAATTGAAAAATAATAAGTATAAATAAAGTACTGAAATTTCATATATTTAGGGGCTAATTACATATTATTTTGAAAGTTTTCCCAATTACAAAAATCGTAGATTTTTAATTGCTCTCAGATACATTCCTTGAGTGTCTGATACATTTTTGGCCAAAAATAAAGTGTCCAAAATAATAAAATAAATACTTACATTAACCACCATGTCATCAATTTCGACTAAATCAACTTTTTCAATAGATGGATAACGTAAAACTTCTCTCAAAGTAAATCCCATTCCTCCACCAACAATTAGAACCTAAAATATATCAAACAAAAATATAAGATATGTTGAAAATCTATATTTGGATGGAAGAATTTATAAAGTTGATCAAGATAGTATACGAATTTAAATTTAATCAGGCTTTAATGAAGATACTAGATACAGAGTGAGAAATAAAAAAAAATTACCTTTTTTGGGTTAGGAATAGAAGCAAGTGGGAGATGGACAATCATTTCAACATAAGAGCATACATCTCTCTCTGTATGTTGAATTATCCCATCAAGAACTATTACTTTTCCAAAAGTTAATGACTGCCACAGTAATATGAATTGATTAATAACTAATAATATTTACAATATTAATTAATTACATAATTAAAATTATGGTAAAGTAGTAACTAGTAAGTACCTGAAAGATCATAATATCCTGGTACTTTGACCTCCCCTTGAATAATATCTTTTCTATCTTAATTGACATGATTTCTCCAGGTACTAACAGTTTTTATTCACCAATGCAAAAATCAATTTTCCATCATTTAGTTAAAATAAAGTATTTCATCACAAAAGAAATATTCCTTGTAGTTTGAGGCATGTTATTGATACTGTCCTTAACGATATTTTATCTGATTGACATAGTTTCATTTGCTATGTATATTTTTGTTTGTATAATACGTTTGTCAATATACAAACAAATAAGTATATACAAATTATGTATTTATATATTTAAGAATTTTTTCGAACTTATACAAATCAAATGTATGATCAACTGAATAATTATATACAAGCTAGGATAAACATATATAAATTCTGGATCTATACAATTAGGAAAATTTTGTTCTTATACAATTAATTAGGAGCCGAATCATACAAATACTAGATTCGGACCACGTAATTATGATTGTAAGTTAGTAACGAATGGTAATTTTATTAAACCATAGCGATATTACTAGTAAATATATATCTGATAAAACAATGGAGATAAGATAGAATGCTGACCAGGAAAGAGATCACTGACATCTGAATACCATCCAGGAATAATTGAAAGGCATTCCATTTCTTTGACACTGTGATCAACACTCATACATTCCTCTTCCATTTTCTTTATTTTTTTGTTTCTAAAACTAAGATTTTGCACTCTAATATATACATATGTTTCTCGTAATATTTTTATTTATTATTATCATATTATATAAGAGGCAGTTACAGCGTCAATAATCATACAGCTCATCATCAACCTACGTGAATATTTTGGAATTATAAATTCTTTCTTGCTGAGCTCTACTATATTGTTTGTACTAGAGGGCGTGTAACACGACCTATTGTTTAATGTCAATTGGCCTTCTTTTTTTACGGTTTGATGGGGACTTATTGAAAATGTATCGTTTAAATATAAGATATTTAATTAAATTATGTAAGGATCGTACTACGCTACTTTTCTATTCTACTCATTTTTGAGAAGAACAAATTTGAGCAGTATCAAGATTTAGAAAAAATTGACTTTCTTTAATTGAATTTGGCAAATGGAACAAGATATATTAGTGTTCGATCATACTGTTCTTCTAGATTCATATCTTTGTCGAATGACTTATTTGCGATCTTGTAATGAATTATATAAAGTTTTCACTATTTTCTCCATCTCAAATTTTTTGTTATATTTTTGAAAGTGTAAATTTCATATATGACATATATTATATTAATATTTTCGAGTTATAGCAGTAGATTTAGACTTTCAAGTTATAACATTAAAAATTTCAGGTTCTAACAAATTATTAAAAAAAAATGTTTTTAATAATTGAAAAAAGTTATTTAAAAAAATAAAAGAAGAATTTAAAAAAAAAAAACCGGAATTGATGGTAAAAAGGTAAAAAAATTGAAATTGTGATGTTAATTTAATTTGAATTAAGTGTAGATAATTAATAATTGGCACGAAATAAGGGATCCAACCTAATTAAGACTATTTAGTATCCTTAATTCACTCAAATTAGTTAAAATCAAATAAAAATCAAATTTTATCTCTTTTTTTTCAACGTTTCTCTCTCTTCATTGTTTCTTCATTGTTCTTCCAGAAAAAATTCCCAGTATCGAGTAATTGAAGTTTTTTTTTTATATTTGAAAAAATTTGATTTTGTTGTGATGGACAACAACGTATCAATATAAAATAAACATGGTGGAAGATGGGATCCTTCATGTTAGTATTTATTATTGTTTATTGTTTGTTTTTAAATTACAGTGAAATGGAAAAAAATGATAAAACTATAAATCGTCAATATATTTAAGGTGATATCACTTTTTGTTTTTGTGGTTGTTTTGAATACTGTTTTTTTCTTCTTAAAGTATGAATTAAATGTATATTTTTGAATGAATTTGATAGAATAAATGAATTGAAATTTATATGAAAGTGTGTTCAGTAATCTGTAAAAAAAGTTATTTGGAAGTTTGACGAATTATATGACAAGTGTTTTAAGTGGTATTAAATTTGTAATTTTAGTGTTTATATTAGTTTTGTCATTTCTGTATAAAGTTGTTTGATAGTAATGAAGTATTTGGTACGAGCGAAATATATATATTTAGAATGAATGATGATTGTTATATGAAATGTGTACTAAGTGAGTATGAAATGTGTATTAAGTGAGTTTGAAATGTGTATTTAGTGAGTATGAAAAGTGTTTTGTAATGTACTGTCTGAATGATATTTGTATGAAAAATAAAGACAAGTGGGTATAATTTTGTTGTTATTATAATGATTTTTATATATGAACATATCCCTTGCGAGAGTCCAAAGAGAACGATAGGAAGACCACAACTTGAACGCTGGAAGGGGTTTGCTGAGTGAAATTCAAAAGGTCTAAAGTTACCTGCAGTAGATGTCGTCAAGTTGGCCACAACAGGAAGACATATTCAAATTATTCTGTGCAAAACTAATGACTGTTTATTTTGTTAGTTATATTAATGTTTTGTTTTGATATGAAACATAATTGGTTTGAAGTGCATTACAGCTTAGTGTTTAATATACTGTTCATTCTTTTTACACTGTTCATTCAGTAATCATACATAATGCATACTGTTATAAATTAAATTTATTCTAGTTTAAAGATATTGTATATATTAGTGATAATTATAAGAAGGTAATTATGGAGTTCATTTGGTATCCCGAGTATTTAATGTAAGTTATCATGAATATTAATTTGGTTTTCCAACTGGTGTCATATTATAAATAAAATTATAACAAACTGCATGCCAATTGTATTCATGTTTCATTCCAACTCTAGCTTAAGTTATGGTCATACACATATTAATCAAATTTAATTCAGTTTTCATTCAAAACAACAATGTGTAGAAATAGAAAAATAAATCAAAATGTGAAAAACACAATTCATAACATTTGTATATAAAAATCATATCACGATTCATACAATATCCAAGATTTAATATTAAAGTCATAGTCATAGTCATATTCATATAAATTAGATTTTCATTACATGTTTCATCCAATGAGTGTACAACTTAGAAACACACTAATACTTTAAAATAATGTATCCGAAATGTACGAAGTTTGTATAATACTGGTTACACTACGTATATAAAAGATTGAAAGTTTCGAAGATCTCACCTGAAAGAGCAGTCACTCGCTCTAGGTCGACCCCGTTGAAAAAATTTCTCGCCTCCTTTTCTTTCTTCTCTCTTTTGCAGATTATTTACTACTCTAACTATTTACAAACTAATTATAAAAGTGTAAAAGTGACCCACTATTAATTTTAATGCTATTTTCTATAACCACCAACTAAGTATATTATTAAAACTACCCCACTAATTTCATAATTGTAGTTATGAATAGTCCAAAATATCCATTTAGAATCTATCAGAAAGTATTTTTTGAAATAAAAAGTTCTAGTACTCATTTTGACCAAATGGATTGTTACAATGTGACATTTTAGAAAAAATCACTAGTTTGACAATTGATATCATTTTCATACCAATTTAATCATTCATACCATATGAAGATTCAAAAGAAAATCAGACAAATGTGAAAACACAATTCATAACATTGGTATATAAAAATCATTTCATGATTCATACAATACCCAACCCCTTATATTAAAATCATAGTCATATACGTATAAATCAATTTTCATACACGTTTCATCCAATGAGTTTACTACTTAGAAACACAATGATACTTTAAAATAGTGAATCCAATTTGTATGAAGTCTGTATAATACCAGTGTTCTGAAATTATAATAGCCAAATATTAATTCATGTGTAGATGGTATCTGAATAGAAGATAACATATGGTATTATATATCATCAAATACTTAAACAGAAAAAAAATTATCCAAAAGTTAAACAGAAAAAATTATTCAAAAGTTAAAAAAAATAATATGTAATTCTTAAAAAGTAGAAGCTGCAATGAACTATTTCAAATTTCTTGTCGGAGGTCTTGGTGTAGGATAATTGGTGGTATCCGAAACATGTTTTTTTGCTATACGAGGTTCACCAAATTTTCTAGCAACCGTACCAGTAGTGATCGCGCCATCCTCATTCTTTGTTTTTCCATAATGCCACAGGATTGTGGCATACCTTTCATGATGGTACTTTGCATCGATTTCAACAGCTCCCATGTCAAAAACACCATTGCTGATAATTCATATGTTTATACACAATTAAGATACAATAACATTAATGTTAAACATAATTCATACCATTTTATAGTCAAATCCATAAACATTTTTTTCAGATTTGGAACAAATTTCACACAAACAACTGTTTTGAAAACAATAATAAGAATAATGTGATATAAAAAAATAACTATTTTGAGTAATGTGAAAATAAATTAAATAAAGTACTTACCCTTACAACTTTTTTGAGATTTTTGTATTTTGGTAATTCCGATTCCTTCTTCTTTGTTTTTCTTCTATAACGATTTTGAGTAATGTGAAAATAAATTAAATAAAGTACTTACCCTTACAACTTTTTTGAGATTTTTGTATTTTGGTAATTCCGATTCCTTCTTCTTTGTTTTTCTTCTTGTAGATGGTTTTGATGTTTGAGCAACTTCAACATTTGTTGATTTTTTTCTTTTTTTCTTTTTTGTTTGACTAACAAAATTCAAATCGGAATCAGAATTAGGAGGGGTTTCAACAAGTGTTTTCCCCTTTTGATTTGCCGGAATCACACTTTTCTTTGCTTCATTATTTTTATCTTTTTTATTCTTCGATCGAGAGGAACCACCGGTCGTGGAATTTCAATAGTTTTAGGCGGGGGTGTTTGGGATAATATATTGAACGATGGAACATGAACATCATCAATTGAAGTTCCATCAAATCTGGGACTCTTTCGAGGAGTTTCAATGGGTTTCTTAAACATGATGATGAATAATCGTGGGGGAGGGGGTAGACTATTTTGAAGTTAGACTTGATGAGAAACAATGGTGAAAGTGGGATAGTGGGTTGTGGCGTCTAGGAGTGCATAAGCGTGGGGGAGGGGGGTGGGATTGACGAATGGGGATGGTAACGGTAAACAAGGAAAGAAAACGTGTATGGAGGAAATCCCTAAAATTGGGTAACTGAAAATTTTAGTTCTATAAAAGGAAGTGAAATCTAATTAACTACCTATTATTAATTAATAATAAAAACCTTTAAATAGATTAATAATTTATTAAATAAATATAATTTGATTTTTAAATAAAATTAAATTTAATTGATTTGTCATAACCCGTAAATAATCTGTTATAAGCAAAAAAAAATTAAAAGTAGATTTAAAACCCGTAATATTTACTCTTAAATGTGTATATGGGGTGATTTTTCCTTTTTGAAAAGTAATAGTCTCAATTATTTGTTAGTTTAGAAGTTCAAGACAAAATACATTATTCTTTTCATATTTTAAAAGACATAATAAATAGTCAAAATTTCTCCTAATTAATATTTTCTTAAGTAGCGTGTAATAGATAAACACAACAAATAATTTGAGATGAATAAGAAAAATTATGTCATGGTTCTTTTTTTAATTAAAGAAAAAAGAAAAAGAAAATCATAATCATGAAATGTGCAATATTACTCTAATGCAAGATATTAATTAATATGATTTTTTATATAATAATAATAATATATAACCACTAACTCAAAATAAACGTCAATGAATAACAATAGTTCTCGTACAATGTTACATTTTTGGTAGATAATAATCATTCCCCACTTTATTACACATTATACATTTAATTTTATTTTTAAGTAATAAATTGCATAGACATAAACTTCTTCATTATTTTCCCATACACAACAAATCTTGATACAATAACTATGCATTATTTGTTTAATCAAGATTCAATCAAATCCCTTGCAAAAGACGGCAAAATAAAAGCTGATTTATGAATCTGAAAAAGGAAAAAAAAAAAGAACAAGGGGTGAATTGTCAAATTAACAAAAAGAAGACATAAAAGTAAGAAAATAAAAAACTAAGGGATTAGATGTGTAATTACATCAGAGTTGTAGAACTTCAAAGGTCCCTTGGATTTGACATATTTGTCAATAGAGTTCACTGGATTCTTGAAATTAACTTCTGGTCCCTCCGTAGAGCAAAGCATGTAACCAATTACACCACTGAAAATCATATCAATTTACAAGTCGTTTGGAAGTATAAGGTATAATAATTTCAGAATAAAATACATTATTATTTTATCTTGTGTTTAGTTGGAGAGTATTAGGTAGTACCGTAGTGACGGAATAAATTATATATCCCACATACATAATTGAATAACTTATCCAGAATAACTTGTTCCTAACCAAACGATCCCTAATAATTATGGGTCTGAAGTTGTTTTATCCTTTTCTAATATAGTCTATCTATATAGGACAATAAATACTACTAATAATTAATTATATACTTCTAGTTAAAAATAATAAAGAATTTCCCATTACAAATGGCTACAAGATTTCTGACTCTTGTTGTTTAATTTCTCCAATCATATTATATGTTTAATTTATACTTTTATTCTTAGTTTATTTATATAAGAATATATTCTTCTTAATTTCTAACCTTTCATCTGATATATTTAAAATCATAATAACAAAGGACATGCATTTTCATATAATATACATATATATATTTAGTCTAAGGATCGATTGTATATAAGATTCAAGATACACATTTAATTTCATGTCCAGTTAAATTATGACACATGACGAAATCGAGAGAAATACGTACGTAGGGTAAGTAGGAACTGTAGTCCATGCATAATTGACAGAACCCTTAAAGACTTGTCGACAATTTGCAATAATTTTCTTAATTAGATGCATGTGAAGCCAAATACTTTCTGCTTGTGTGCACACTACTCCTCCTGGCCTTAGGGCTTTTGCTACTGCCTCAAAAAATGGCCTTTCAAACAAGTCTTTTGCTGGACCTGTACATTAATAATAATATTTACGTAAGTTTTATGTACTGACAGTATATATGAATTTTTAAGTTGAGCTCAAATAATTTATGGCAAATTTGATATGATAACATGAAAAATAGAATAATTATTTGCTATTCATTCACAGACTACAATAACATATATCCAGCGTAATTTGTATATTGTTTTATTATATTTTATGAAGATATAGAAAGGTTGTTTCCGATAGAACATCTTCATTCAAGTAAAACATATCAAAAATCAAACATGTAAAACAAACACAATAGTGAAGAAATCATGTTGAAAACAATCACTACGTATACTAAAAACCCACTATTTTTCAACTGAAGTTCCCCGTTACAAAAATGTTCCGTGACTATTTTCCACAGATCTTTTGATTGAATTGTTGAGAAAAGAAAAATAATAGTAATGTTTTTATACTAAAAAACTAGGAAGCTTTCCACTATTTGAGTGAGAATTCATTTGCTATCATGCATTTTCCCAGTGTGTTGGTACGGTGAAAAATAAGTGGAAAAATCATATTTTATAGTACATATTTTTCATTTATTTGCGGTGGAAAATACTTTTGTTTGTAGTAGTGAATGATCAAAGAGAACACTAACAACAATAAATAATACGACGACTGAAGCAAATTAAATAATAAATAATACTAAAAATCAAAGAATAAGATAATCGGAGAATCATAATAGCAATACTGATACGAAAACTAAACAATGTAAATCAATTATTACTAAACGATAACTTTATTAATTAACCTTATAGTTTATTTTTCTGTAAATAAATTACCAATAGGATCAGAAGAGTCAACAATAATGGCATCATAGTATCCAGGTTGAGCAGCTTTCACAAATGCAGCTCCTAACAAGAAGACAAAATCAAATTAACACACAGATGAAGAAAATAAAAAAAATATTTTTAAAAAAAATTAATCAACTTATTAATTAATTAATTACCATCGCCAATAATAAGAGTGACTCTAGGATCATCAAATCCTGCTGCTAGGTATGGGAAAAACTTTCTAGATACCTATCGAAAAAGAGAAAAATATATCTATAAATCAAGAAAGTTATAATATTTTTTGTAAGATGATTATAAAAATTTACACTGATATATCGATCATGTATAATTAATTTAAATTAAACTTACATCTACGACCACGTCATCGATCTCAACTATGTCTATTTTTTCGATAGTTGGGTAACGAGAAACCTCAAACAACGTGAAACCAATCCCTCCACCGATGATTAACACCTAAAATACAAGTATTAGTGACTGCTTTTATAATTGTAATCCGTGACCTATTATAATAAGTCCCAAAAAAATAATTTTATCACTGCGAACTATATAATTAACCTTTTTGGGAGATGGAATGGAACCAAGTGGGAGATGAACAATCATCTCAGTGTAGGGAAATCCACCATTCTCTGTGTGTTGAATTGCCCCATCCAGTGTTAACACCTTCCCATACGTTGTTGACTGCACGATGTTTATATCAAATCGATACAACTTATTATAGTCGAGTGATTTGATAGAATGGTCTATACATGCATGCATTAACTAATCATGGTTAAGTAATAGTTATGTATAATCATTATTCATTATACACATGATATATACATATATTTATTTGATGTAAATATATTTACCTCAAAGAGCATGACATCTTGATAATCAGACTTTCCTTGGAATAGTAATTTTTCAATTTTAAGTGAAAATGCTTCACCTGCATTATAATTTGATTATACTAATGTTTAAAGACGACTAAAGTTATCAAATTAAAACAAATAAATTGAAATCGATAAAATAACAAAGAAGAATAATATTTGAGCAAATATTATTATATCAATAAGGTGAGCAGAGGCGGATCTATTAAGGCATGTGGGGGTGCCACGCCACCCCCGAACTTCGACGGAAACTCTATATATACATAGGTATATATATATAATATTTATATTTATATTTATATAAAGCGTGCCACCCACAGAACAAAATTGGCTTGTGGTGCCACTGTAGGAGGGCAACTTTAGAAGGCTGATGTTGCGGGTTCGAATCCCATTTGTACCTATTTTTTTGAGAAAGACATTGTTTTAAGAAAAAGGAAATTGTTGCACACGTTCTTTTAAGAAAAATTAGAGAACTAAAATTAATTTATATCGAAAAGACGAATAATTTAATCAAATATAAAATTAATTTAATCGATAAGTCTATTTGGCACCCACGAAGTCTAAATCCTGGATCCGCCACTGAAGGTGAGAGTACTATATATTATGCTGATAGTACAAGATTTTTAATGCTATATATCACTTAAATGGCAGATCAGTACGTATACATTATGTGCACGGATACAATATATCACTTAAATGAACTGACAGTACTGTAATTTTCTTATCCACGGTCAGTGGAGAGAAGTTAATCTCTTAGGTACCTAATTAGTTACCTACGAAAAATAAGTAACTATCTATAATATATAAACACGGTCAAATTAAATAACTTATAGAATGGAGTAAATAATCTACTATAGTATTAGGTTAAAATTACATTGATAGTATAAAATAATTAAATATATATATAACTTAAAACCCTAAATGATATTACAAGTGATAAAAGCGTACAATTAATTAATAACACAAAAATAAAACAGGTTACCTGCTATAACATATACAAAATTTACATATATAATGTAATAAAAATAAGATAGTGTGTAGTGATGGAGCTAGCAGTCTATATAAGTTAGACAAAATAGATTTAATGTATAAATAGTTTATTAAGAATTTTCTTTTTAAAATCAAAATTTAGAATTCATAAACTCAAAATGTTATGTAATTTTAAGACGACTAACCTGGCCATAGTGCGCTGAACTCAGAAAACCAACCCGGTTTGATAGAGTTAGTGAACTCTACAAGCTTATTTTCATTATTATGGTTGTGGGAGTTGCCATTAACATTGCCATTGCCATTGCAAATGCTTCCATTTTTGTGAATAATTTTGGTGTTAGTGGTGGTGCCATTGTTGTGATTGTTCATCATGACCTCCATTATTCAAATTAAAATAAGAGAAAAAACGATGGAATTATTTTTTGCAATACTCAAAAGGCTTCTCCACTTTTTGCCTGTTTATTACCTTAGCATTGCATGCATATTTATAGTGAAGGTTTTTAGCTTTATTATAAACTTACTATTTATTGGTGGAGCCACTCGATCACAACGTCAATATTGTTGTGCCCTTGCCATTTTGGAATTACCCGCCGACTTTTTTTGTTTCATTTTACGTGACATTGTTACTATCTGAAAAGTTAAAATGATATTTTTTTATATATTTTTTAAAAATATTTTAAATTGTTAATTATTATAATTTATAACATTTTTAATGAAATTTTTAAATATGTAAATTTAATTTCAAATTTTTTTTGAAGATTCTATGTCTGAATCCTCACTAAAAAATTAAATAGTTTGACCATTGTACTATGGATAATGCCATTTAAAGTGGAACGAAGTGAGTGTATATATTTGTTAGCGGTGCAATTTGTGGAGGAACAAATATTTTCACACGAAAAATTCAAAATGTAAAAAAAAAAAAACAGAAGTGAATATATAGTATATACTCATTAATTCGTTTCAAAATAAGTCCCACTTTAGCAAGAAAAAGGTTATCCAAGAATTAATAAAGACTAAACTTAGTATGATTTTCCAACTATACCTTTATATTAATAATGCTCAATTCTAAAAAATATTTAATAAATAAGTATAACTTAGTAAATTATTTTTTTTAATGAGCTAAATTGGCATTTATTTTGAAACGATAAAGAGATTTTTTGGTGAAGATATGCCAATTAACATATGACTCGACGCCTTATAAGTGCAATGATTGTTGATAATATATTAATTAAATGAAAACTTATTATGGACAGTTCGTGGAGGTTTATTTATTATTAATAATAACGTTATTTTACCCTTTTGGATTAGTAAATAATGGACCTACAAATCAACGTGAGATCGCACGTATATACTCCAAGTAGCTAATAATATTAATTTATTATTATAGGCACCTGTTTGTTTTCCAAGTTAATTATTTGATACTATATTATATATTATTGTACAAATTATTTCTCTCGAAAATTGAAATAAGATAAGAAAAATAATAACCTTTTTTATTTAATTTTGATCTGAAGAGCCCCATGTGAAATTCTGTTCTATCAACCAGTGTATGTTGAATTGAATTGATCAAGTGTGCAGGGAGGAGGACATTTTAATTTAATTATTAGCTAAAATAAATGGGTGAATTTCCCACATTTGATTATCTTATGTTACTTAGTTTTTTGTATTTTACCACGAGAAAATATGAAATTAGTTAAGAAATTTATTGATAATATCTAATTAATTCATTGTTAAAATGCTATTAGTTAATAAATTTTTGTGTACAATCCGTTTCTAATCTATAGCTAAATGGGATTAACATGAAACCTTTGTTGGTTAGCTACAAAAATTTGTTTGTCGCTAAAATGCTCTTAGCTAATTGAATTTTTTTTTATAATCAGTCATTAATCTGTAGTTTAATGGGATTAATTAGCATGAGAGTTTTATTGTTTAACTATGAAATTTTATTTATTGCTTAAACATTTCTAGCTCATTAAATTTTCTTACAATTCACCGCTAATACGTATTAACATGAAATATTTGTTATTTAGCTACGAAATTTTATCCATCACTAATTCCTCGATTTCAGTCATTTGTACTTGGCATCAAGGAAAATGTGTTTTTACGGAGAGAAAAAATCCTTTTTTTTTTCTTAAAATGCTTGATACTAAGTAAAAAATATTATCTTCATAGTTAGTAGGAATTTGGAAATATACCAAAACACTTAAAAGGTAATTAAGAGCAGAAATATATATAACTATATAATTAATCAACAAGTTAAATGGAATTCTTCTAGTACTTTTCAAATTGTTAAGTTTCATTTGCAAAATTTCAAGTAGTCGAAGCTTGTTTCAATTAAAAAAATTATTAACTCACATAAAATATGATGGAGTAAGTACATATTTTGCAAGAAATATTTTTTTTATGAAAGAAAATGTGAAGTAGGTGACAATCAGCATCAGTATTGTATCTCAGACAAAAGATACTCCTATATAAGTATTTTTTTGATTTTTTATTCGATATTTGATACTCATATTGAAATACGATTATTTTGATTTGCTCTACGTAGGACTTCATTCGAAGGGAAGCGCTCTCTATTAAAAAAAATTCAATACCCAAAACTCTAACTCATGACATTTGATTAAGAAAAAAACAACTTCATTCACTGTACCACATCCTTTAATGATGGTAAAAGATATATAAATATATCAATATTACATTATGTCTTTTCATGCACTAATTAAATATACCATTTTACGTAGATGACATGCTCACGATAGAAATTCTGAAATTGAGCAAAGATACAAAACACATACAAAAGCAATACGTGAATATTCTTGTGATCCAAGTTTCTCATATTTTACCAATTTTTAGCTCTCAAATATTATGTACTTTCTTTACCATTTTCATTTATAAGTTCTTAAACAAATATATTTAATTACTAATAAATGAACTTGACAAGTTAAATAGAAACTCGTATCTTTAATATTATATAAATTAAAATTTATCATTATCTCGTAAACAATAATACTAAAAAAGAAAAAGAAAAAATTACAAAAAGAGGAAGGAAATTAATTAACTAGTAGTATGGTGTCTTTCAATTATTTATTCCGTTGCTGCATCATTGGTTCTCACTGTATAACACGTTTTCTCTCTCATATTTATTTGATGGATTTTAAAAAATAAATAAACTACTCCCCATACAAAGTCGTTTTTGTTAGAGAATATTTTACCCTAATATGAACTCGATATGAATTTAAATTTAATCGAATTTCAATATGAATATCGAACATTAAGTGGAAAATGAAAAAAAAAAAAAAGTAAATTTTAGGTTTAGCAAACATAACAATCATATTTATATGTTATAGCTATAGTTTGCATAATTGGGTTCCATAGAAAATTTTATGTTTGTTATGGCTATTAATCTGTATATTCGGTACTTATACATAAAAATCAATTGTATAAGTATATATTTGGAATTTGTATACAAATAAGAAACTGAATTGGTTGTTGTATAAGTATATGTTTTTCTGTTGTGATTTTCAATCGTATATGTATATGTGTATTATATGTATTTAAATATAAATTTGTATATGTATATGTAACTGTATTTTTGTATACAGTTGTAAGTTGTAGCTTTATACAAACACAAATTATACATTGTAATTTGTATAATTTGTGTTTGTATAAAGCGAGAAAGAGAGAAAGGCAAGAGAGAACTGGTAGGGGAGATCTATATTTGTATAAATATGTGTAAGGACAAAAATATATGTATTTGAATTTGTATATACAGTTTTATCTCGTTTTATACAAACGCAGTTTATACATTTGTGTTTGTATAAAGTGAGAGAGGCGAGAAAGAGTGCGCGAGCGAGATCAGGGAGAATGGCAAACGAGATTTTTGGGGAGAGAGGCGAATGGTAAAGTGTTTGCTACGGATTAGAATTAAATGAAACTGTGGTTATAACATTTAATTTGAATTAATAGTTTGTTATTTTATATAATTTTTCTAAAAAAAATTAACTTAATTTGTTAATATTTGAGATACTATTATATAAGTATATTGCAATATATATTCGTATCGTCGACGTCACACCCATAGTTCCGCAAAATAACATGACACGTGACATGTGACACGTTTTTTGTTTGTCTTTCTTTTAAAACTGACATGCTTCAAAATTAAAAATAAAATTAACTTTATATTTTCATTTTATTTTTAATGATTTTTTTTATAATCATACAAATTTATATCATATTTGAGGTCATAAATCTTTCTAAGAAAATAATAAATAAATATAGATATTATGACATGTTTGATATCATTTAAAAGTTTCATTAATCATTTTTTTTAAAATTAGCATAATACATAAACATGTTCATTAACTTGGCTTCAGCGGATAATTATGCTCTCCAACTTTGAGTGTGCACATAGGCATTTAAATTTATATAAAATTGAACAAGTAGACACACGTGTCCACATGACATAATACACATAGGACGCAATGTTGGACACAAAATTGTCACGTAGGATGCCATGTAGGACGGATATGTCTATTTGTTCAATTTTATACAAATTTAAGTGTCTACATGTGTACTCCCAAAACTAAATGTCATAATTATTAGTTGACGTCAAGTTAAGAGTTATGTTTATATACTATGTCTTTCAAATTTGTGTCGATTATACTATCCACATAAGTTGAAAATGGAGGAGTATTTTTAAACTACGAAATTGGAGGTCAGAATCAAGATTATATATTTTATAGGACTGAATAAAAACAAAAGGAAACCACATTAATTAAACATTGAAAATAATGTATTGCTCTATATATATAATTGATAATATTATTGGTAGAAAATAAAAATAAAATATTGATAGCTTAAAAGTATTATTTTCTCCGTCCATTTTTAGTTGTCATGTTACACTTTTTGAAAGTTAATTTGACTAATTTTCAAAGTTAAATTAAATTACATTAATTCAATATTTTAAAAAAATAGATATTCAAAAATTATACGAAAAGATTATAAATTGCATTTTTTTTGCATGTCAATATGATGAAAAATACATCGTAAAATATTAGTCAAAATTATTATTATTTAATTCTAGAAAAAAACCTTGACAACTCAAAGTGAACGGAGTAAATATTACGTCAGTAAAAGGTTATGGGTCACGTATCGCCATGTGTCTGCTGGGTTTGATTACCAATAATTTACTTGGATCATAGTATTGAGACAAAACTAGTTTTATTCTATAATATATCACAATTTCACTAAATAACAAATAATTATAAGAAAACGACAATTACGTCGGTATCAATAATTGCTCGGATGGTAAGCACCCCTCACTTTCAATTCGAAGGTTGCGAGTTCGAGTCACCAAGGGAGCAAAAGGGGTGGGAGCTCCTAGGGAGGGTAAAAAAAAAAACTTTTAATTTGGGACCAATAAATCAAGCACAAGTTATATGCTTCAAATTAATTAGCCAAACATAAAATGTTATTCTTTAAAAATATTTCTTTTCTTTTTCAAAAGAAGTAGATCAAACATGTTATAAATAACATATAATTAGAATTTAAATTCTATGCACTAAATTATTATTTTTGGTTTCCATTCAAAGTTAGCATTAGAGTCTCGATTGAATTCGAGCCGCGCACTTCATGTCTCATTTGGGAGCGACGCTCCCAACATACTTCATACCCAATAATCAAACCTGAAACCTCCAATTAAAAATATAACAATCTCATACGCTAGATATTTCTATTATAAAAGAGTTATAAGTAAATTTTTATGATTATTATTATCTCACAATTCATATATATAAGTTAAATTCTTCAATTAAACTTTAGTAAATAGTGGAGAAATTCTAAATTTAACCTTAATCTCTCTAAGCACAGGTCAACAATTCGAGGATTTAGCAACATCAATTAAATCATGCAAGACTATTATATCCACAATGGATTATACGAGTCAATGAATTGTAGTACATTATGTCCCGACATAAGTTAAATGATAAGTTATACTCCGAATATAAGTTCAGTGACATAAATTATATCCTAAGTCAAAAAAAAAATTAAGTCAAAACACAAATTATATCCCAAGGCATAAAAGTTATGGCAAAACAAACCAAGACATAAGTTTGGTGATCTAAGTTATGTCCAAGATGTAAGTTTAGTGACATAAGACATAAGTTCAATAACACAAGTTATATCTCAAAATTGTACAAGTTATGTCATAATGACAAAAGTACTCTAAAAGTCTTGTCCTGCGAATTAAATACTATCACTCCATTTATCTTTAATTACTTGTCTACTTTTGAATTAACACACATATTAAAAAAACAATGATTGACATAGTGAGTTTACCATTTTACCCTTATTAATTATGAAGTGGATTAAAACTTAAAATTTTCAAGAAGTTCTACCTTTTTCAAAGTAATTAATTAAGGGTATAATAGGTAAAACAAATATTTTTTTTTCTTGATTTGTCAGAAGGAACAAGTAATTAGGGACAACAAAAAAATGAAAAGTGGACAGGTAATTAGGGACAGAGGGAGTATAAAACTTATGCCCCCTCCCCCCCAAAAAAAATGTTCTATTAAAAGTTCTTTCCGTGAAATTAGATCATAGTTAAGGATTGGAGAATTTTCACAAATAGCCACTCAAAAATAACTTAATTATGCTCTATAGCAATAGTTTGCTAATTACGATTCGTAGGTACATGTTAGAGTGAGGAGAGAGGCGAGCGAGATTGGGAGAGGGAGGAGAGAGGGTAGAGAGTGGAGAGAGGTGAATTGTATATGTATTATCAGTCAAATTGTAAATGTATATCTGTCAAATAATTGTATATATGTAACTGGTATACATATGTATTTGTATATCTGGCGAGCGAGATCGGGAGAGGGAGGAGAGAGGCTAATTGTATTTATATATCTGTCATATAATTGTATATATGTGTATAATTTGTATTTGTATGTGTATAAACGACGTAATTACATTTAAAATTAAGCTGCGAACTGTAACTAATTAACTAGTATATTTTTTTGCTTATCCACGTAATTTTTCTGAAGGATTTAATCCACAGTTTTGCATCAAATAAATATGGACAAATTACTTAACTACACTCCTTTACTTATCTTAATATCCATTTATCCCTACTTATTTCAAAATTTTCAAAAATCCCTTATTTACCTATGTATCCCGCATGTATCCCGTGCACAATGCTATGTATCCCACTATGTGAAATGTATCAAACGATTTGTATCCCGTGCACAACGCTATGTATCCCGCTATGTGAATGTATCAAACCTAATGTATTCCGTGCACAACGCTATGTATCCCGCTATGTGAATGTATCAAACCTAATGTATCCCGTGCACAACGCTATGTATCCCGCTATGTGAATGTATCAAACCTAATGTATCCCGTGCACAACGCTATGTATCCCGCTATGTGAATGTATCAAACCTAATGTATTCCGTGCACAACGCTATGTATTCCGCTATGTGGAATGTATCAAACCTAATGTATTCCGTGCACAACGCTATGTATCCCGCAAACATCATTTTTAAGGGATTTTTGATAAATAGAAAACTAGAAGGGATAGAGTGTTATTTAGTACTTATAATAGGTGGTTCCTATAATTTATACAATAAATATTATGGGGCAAAATTTAAAAGGGAAAATTTTCAAAACAACAATATTTTAGCTTTTAATGGGATTCCTTAGCAATAGTTTCACTATTTATTTAAAATGTCAATATTTTAATTTGTTAAGGATTGAGTTATGTATTTATTTTATTTTGATTAATTTGAAAGAATACAAATAATTAATAACTGAATAGAGAAAATCATGGAACAAAAAATTTCAAAAAAGGTAAAAAAAATTAAAATTTAACATCAGTTACGTTTTTGAAAGAGCATATGTTGCCATTTTTCTTTCTAGTATTTTTTTCTTTGTTCTTAAGAATTTCAAATTTTTTTTTGAAAACAATAGTTTGTATTTTATATCTTATATGAGTGGAAGTGTTGGAAAATTTCTAATGCCCTCTGTTTTGGATATTTAAATGTTTGAACTTCTTTGAATATGTGTTCATCCGAAATGTATTCGAATACCTAATGATATGTATAACTAATTTAAAATACAAAAAATGTTGGTATTGATTTATGATGAATACAACTCTTCAGCATTCTAGTTCAAGTACAAAAATAAAGGCAGTTGTGTAGTATATACCAAAATATAAATACAAATTAGTTGTAGATCAAAATGATATTGAAATACAGTTGCGATGAATACATATATAATACATAGAATAAGTTTATTCAAAATAAATTGTATTTATATTTCAATATCCAATTTTGTTATATTATTATTTCACTTTAAATTTGCAGAAAGTATTTTCTAGCTTAGTTTTTATTTCAAATATCAGGTTGTATTTCAATATCATTTTGTATATCAAACGCAGAATGAATACCAATAATTTTGTATTCCCCTTCTTGTGATGTATTCGTCGCACAATTTTATATAGTATGTATTCATAAAATTATATTGCTTTAGCCAAATAAAATACAAAATATGTCTTACTAAGTTTGTATTTCAAATATCAGGTTGTATTTCAATATCATTTTGTATATCAAACGCAGAATGAATACCAATAATTTTGTATTCCCCTTCTTGTGATGTATTCGTCGCACAATTTTATATAGTATGTATTCATAAAATTATATTGCTTTAGCCAAATAAAATACAAAATATGTCTTACTAAGTTTGTATTTCAAATATCAGGTTGTATTTCAATATCATTTTGTATATCAAACGCAGAATGAATACCAATAATTTTGTATTCCCCTTCTTGTGATGTATTCGTCGCACAATTTTATATAGTATGTATTCATAAAATTATATTGCTTTAGCCAAATAAAATACAAAATATGTCTTACTAAGTTTGTATTTCAAATATCAGGTTGTATTTCAATATCATTTTGTATATCAAACGCAGAATGAATACCAATAATTTTGTATTCCCCTTCTTGTGATGTATTCGTCGCACAATTTTATATAGTATGTATTCATAAAATTATATTGCTTTAGCCAAATAAAATACAAAATAAAAAAATTAGAATGTACTAAATATCAAACAAAATGAACATACATATAAATTTCTAGATTCTCCAAAATCTGAAAAATTAAAAGAAAATCACAAAAAAA
>NW_006239052.1:1146575-1178453 GCF_000226075.1 Solanum tuberosum
TCAAATCAAAATAAATCAAAATGGATAATGGAAATTACCTTGCCAATCGAGAAATCTGCTTGAATTAATAAATAGATTTCATTTAACAATAAATAAGATTTCTTGATGAACAACAATTTAGCACCTTGAAGAAAGATAAACTTGAAACGTGAAAGGTGGGGAAGAAACGTGAAAAGTGGGGAAGAAACGTGAATGGAGTTGAAAAAAGGTTAATGTGTATTGGTTTAATTTATTTTTTCTTTAAACGGTTATTGATATATAATTTGGTCCAATATAGGACTCTTTCCATAAATAAAATTAATTTTAAATACTAAAATCTGAATACATATTATTTTATAAAAATATTGTCACTGCCATTTTAAATAAATATTTTAAAGTGTTGTTATTTTGACTAATTATGTTAGGTATTATGACTTAATTGCTAATTTTCCCAATTTAAAACTCATGCAAAAATTTGTAAATAAGACGTGAATTGGATTGATAAAACCCATCTGACCCGGCCCACAATGTAAGAGGTTTATCTGCTCCTGGTAAGTAGATTTTGACATTATTAGGGTTTTTGATCATCTTCAGGTTCCTTCTTCACCAAGATTTCCAGGTTCATTTCCAATTTCTCCTCCTTTTTTTTTGCTTGATTTCGTTTGATTTTACTTAGTTCAGTGAAAATATTTGTTCCTTTAACGAAGAGAAACTTCGAATTTGAGTCACTCTTATGGAAGAAATGAGTATATATATGCTTCTGTGATTGGCTTTTGCTTACTTGACATTGAATTTGCTTATTATTGATGCGATGATTTGACTGTGGATGGATGCTCTTTTGATTATTTCTTCGCATGTACCTTCAATAGTTTTTGGATCAGTGCAATACTGATGAACTGCACTTGCCTGCTTAAAAGTAGTGTTTGGTTGTAATATATCTAACTAGAGGTTGGAAATGCTTGTGTATTTTAGTGGAAACAATGTCAATTAAAGGAAGTACTTGCCCCTTTTTTGTTTGTGTCTGTAGTTCTTTGGGGTTTTGGTTTCTTTTGGGTATTTGATGGATGAAAGATCGTTTCTTTCGCTTGAATTGTAGAATTATTTGATGGCAATTGTCACATATTATTGGACGTTTAGAACATCTTTGCATGTTGGTATAAGCATTAGTAGTCATGAATGCTACAAATATTGTCGAGCAAAGGTAGTAAATTACTATGTCCATGTGGACTTACCTCCAGCTTGATTTCAAGTTTGGTCTCTTTAGACAAGATATGATGTTGCCAAATTGTTTGATCATAGATTTTTTGTTTTGCTTGCTTGACTTTCTATCAATGGTCAAATCTATCTTGATCTCATATTCGTGCAGAGCATTTAGTATTAAATGATAGTAGCCTTTTGAAGCCCACCTGGTAAGATGGATAATTAACAAGCATCTTAGGATTCATTAAGAGTCTTAGATCCTTAGAGATAACTACATCCTCTTTGAATGCATTACCTCTTTGGCTGGACGGAAACATACACCATCGTGATAACTTGTCACTCGTGTCATTAAGAGCTTTGCACGCCAATATTACGATATATCTCTATGCCGTTGTGTCACATTGCTTCAGTCATCAGCAAATTGATCAATGTGTTCCAGTGATGTTGAGTTACAGAAATATGTACGGGTCTGGGTTATGTCCCTTACTATGCATTTCTCTCCGTATCAGTGGTTTTTTGAGACATAGTCTGAGTGTCTCCGTTGGGGTAAAATATGTTGGTACACTCTCTACACAGTTGTTAACTCTCATTTGGTATGATCTGACTATGTAATCAATTTTTAAACATATCTGTATTTTGAGGAAAATAAATTTGCAAGTAGCAATTGTAGCTAATTATTGAATGATTGGTAAGAAGATAAATACACTTGCACAAATGTTGCTAGTTAAACCATTGATGGAGATGTTCCATGATAAAGGAATGGTCACGACACAAGTTAAACCTTGTCCTAAAATTGCATCATGTGCAGATAGCATGAACTTGGCTACTGGGTTGGCTTTTCTTGCTTGGCTCCATCCCCCAATTTGCCTCAACTTGACTTGTCTTGGAAGAATTCTGCCCTTCTATTTTTTCCCTGCATTCTTCCCTTATGGGAATGGGATGGTGGATATTGTTGTTGGCGTACTTTGTTTTTTTTTTAAAATCTAAGTGGTGAGGGGGCAAATATGACACCACAACAAAAAAAGTTGAATGCACACACTAGATACGGTGGGAATGGATGGTGGATATTGTTTACATTCATCCCCTATTTGAATGTACACACTAAATGGACATTTATGACGCCACAAAAAAAAAGTTGAAAGTAAACTTTTTTAAATGTTGAGATGAAAAATCTCATATTTTCCTTCTATGATAATAGGGTTTAAATGTACATTGAACCTTGTTGCATTAAAGATATAAATAAGTCTTTTGAACATTGAAATAACTTACCTTCAATTAAATGTAACTCGAAGCTTGATTTGGAAATTTAGATGCGTCTTGTGTTTGAATGTTAGAATACAACCTGATGGAGTGCATGTTTTTGCATTTCTTATTATAGTATGACGTCTGAATGCATCTTTCAGTACTTGTTTTCAGTATAGGCATATAAAATTATGAAAATAAATAGAAATGCAATGTCTGATTTATACTGTTCAGCTGGTGTCTATATTAGATACAGCTCTCATTTTTGTACCTGTGCTCCACAAGGTGTTGTGGTAGGAAGGAACTGGAAAGCTTATGTCCTGATATTTTCATCTATATGTAATTTGCTTACTTGACTATAATACTCTGTGATTTTTGAGGTCTTGATTCTTTTATGCAATTAAACCTTGAACTTGCATCAAAAACCGAAAAAGGAGAATGAAGTAAACCGTAATCACATACCCACATTTGTCAGAGACATGTTGATTTTTTCACCAGATGTCTTGAAGTTTCAAACATTCCCAAGTCAGCTGCATTCTGTGTCTTATTGCAGGAGAAAAAAGCAGAATACAAAGTCTTAGGTTAGTTCCTTCTGAGAAGATGGCTGGATTTCCAGGATACAGTGCCCTTGCTCCCAAGACTAAGAATCTGGTTATGGCAGGAGGTTTGACAGGATTTGTTTTTGGTGTGTACTACTACACTATGAGAGCTGTTGGAGGTTCAGATGAACTTCAAGTAGCCATTGATAAGTTTGAAGATGCAAAACGCAGCAGTGAGGCTGAAGCAAGTTTGGCACCCAAGCAATAATTGTGTGCAAATATGAAGGTGACACTGCAATTTGGAAAGAAGTACTGGATGATTTTGAAGGAGTAGAATCAGACTTCAATCATCTTATGCTTGTTGAATAACTTGTCTTGTTTCTCATGCTTTGCGAGAATATATATACTTTGCTGTAAAGATATCAAGATATTGCATCTTTTTTTAAGCTTTCATGTTGAGATAAATTTTCTTCCTTGTTGAAATTCACTGTCTACAGACTATACAGTCATCCTGTTTATTTCAGGTTTTACAGACTCTCTTCATTTAGTATTCATTGATCTGCATTAAATCATATACTGCGCAATTATGTATATTTTGAAATGAAAATTGTCGACTACTACAAATAAAATTGGCAGTCACCAACTCAGAGTTGAAGAAAATGTTTTAAATTGTCTGTGTTAGCAAAGTCAGCTAAATTCGATCTTTAAAGTAGTTAAATGAGTTTCTCGTTTTATAGATATAAGTTAGAGTTTGATCATCGGGCTGATAATGATAGAATTCAAAATCTGGTAATGTTGTATTCCTCGGCAATAAGGTATGCTGGAGACTTTCAAAAAAAGTAGCAACAAGCTAAAACAAGTTAGCTATAAAGTGACAACAATTTATTTCACTGAGAATCTGTATGCACAGTCGTCCTTAAATTAAACAACTTCAGGAGGCACCTGATTTATAGTCTGCAAAACTGAATTCATTTTTCATTACTTCTTGAGTTGATTTCATTACTTTAAGACTCATCTAAGCAAAAACTGTTGACGAAAACTAAAATTTCCAAAGTGAAAAAGAAAAACCGTCATTTCTCTTCAAATTCATGGCGATGCTACCTACATTTTCTTCAATTGTTGAAGCCGAGAGAAGCCTTTAGTTTGTCAACAAGATGGGGCAATACGTTGATGCTGTCATGAACTGACTGGTCAACACATGATTCCAGTTCCATTGTGGCGTTGCTTTTGTTCTTCTGGAGTTTGGCGCTCTCAAACTTGTCTTGGCACACCATTAGAGATCTGTTCAGTCTTTCCTGTAATTAACCAATAAATTACATTAATAAATTATGCTCGACGCTATAGAAGTGAACCACACGCCTTCTGCTGGAAACAAAAAGAAGAAGATGCTCACCTTTTTAAAATTGAATGACAATTTACGGAAGATTTTAATATATCATACATATGTGAATTTAGTACTAAGATATGATAAAATTTCAATTAACATAACTAATTTCAACATCCAATGTACAATAATGTTGATATTAATCCAACTCCTTAAAATTGAGATCTAATGAATCAAGCGTTTCTCGTTGAGGTCACTTTGCACGTCAACGATTAAAGCACACACTTATCTACAGTGCAGGGCTTCAAGCCCATGAAGCAACATCGACTACTCTACTATTATTTTTGGATGCATAGTTTCCAAATCTGTCTCCAAATGCCACTACTACTTCAGTGAACTCAAGAAAACAAATTATCAGATTATAATAGAAGTAACAAACCCTACAACCCAAAGTCACAGTTGGTGTACAAGGAAGGAAGAGGGAGAGATAAGATGCCTAGCCCATGATAGGAAAGCTAATTTGAAAAACAAATGATGGTTCAGTCGTTCAGAAATCCAAAACCAGGACTTGACCAGCCACCCACTATTAAGGGTTCAAGGCAAACCTCCTAATTACAAAACCTAAAACCAGAGTCAATTTGATCCATCCGACTCGGAAACAGAGCAGATGCAATATGCCTCTGAAAGAGACTTTTCCATCTCACTTCAGATGCACAAGTGGCTCAAATTCTATTAGTATAGACATTTGGCAAGACTTCGGGTGGTTCATACATCTTAGAATAATACATGCAGTTGAATTATCAAAAAAAAGCATGTGTGTAGTCAAATGCTTTTCTTTGTTAGTGGTTAAAGGTAAATGCCTCACCCTGAACAATCTTCAGAAGAGAGCCATCCCACTTTGCAACAGATGCTCACTGTGTGAAGAAGATGCTGAGGATGTCAATCATCTTTTTCTTCATTGTAAAGTTACATGTCAATCTGGTATATTTCTTCAACCGCCTTGGACACAAGATGGTTTCACCCTACACCCCCTTGGAATTTTTGTTAGATAGGAAAAAGGATGGCATGCCTAAAGTCTCCTCTAAGATTTAGACACCATCCCTGTAGTTGTGTGGTGGGTTATCAGAGAGGAACATAAAGCTGAAGGCTTTGAAGACAGAAGAGACAGCATTCTCAATTTTAAAACAAATTACAAATGTGTATTTTTTCTTGATTTAGAACCAACTCTCATGATAGATTTTTTCTTATTAGTTCTTTACCTTCTCTGTCAAGTTATTATCGAGCTTTTGCTTAGCTCTCATAGATAATACACTTGATTTTACTGATTGAAAACAAACAAATCAGAGACAAATTACCCATTCCACAGAAATTATTCGCGCAAGTTGCGAGTATCAGTTCACAAGCTTCAACAGCACCTTAATCTCACAAGAACATCAACATAATGAGTGAGAATCATTTGGACATTTGGTCTCAATTCTCAGAGCTAATACACTCTGGGATCATTATCTTTTTTTGATTGGTACTCTGGGATCATTATCATCAAATATTTCTCTGCGGCAACTTTCTCTTCTGGCAATTTATTAGCTGAGAGGAGGAGAAGCATATTTTATTTTGAATTGGTTGTAAGAGGAGAAGAAGAATATAAACCTTCCAATTATATCAGTGAACTTTTAAATTGATTCATGTCCCCCCACCCCTCCTAAGGAAAATTTTATAGTTATACTGGATTCAACAAACCTATTCAACCAGTAATATAATATGCCGAATGAATATCCACTCGATTCTTAGGGTCGTAAGCATTATGTAGGAAAGATGATAGCTTGGCTGAACTGATGAGAATGTGAGGAAAACCAAAATTAGGAGTCAATCTTAAAAGATGGACTAGACAAAAAATAGTATCAACAATCTGAAAAATATACTTCACAATCTTAAGGGTATATGCTATGTAGCAGGTGTTGCTTGTGTGAAATATCTAATTAGTTTATTGAGCATCTTTTCATACATTGCAGTTTGGCAGATCGGGGCAATGTTCTGGACAGTTTTGGGAGTATATTGTGCAGTACACTACAGTTTTAGAAGATTGTTAGTCTGCTGGAAGACATATTATGCTGGCAGAATTCATAAAAAGATTTGGATGTCAGCTCCCCTATGCAATGCTTGGACTCTACAGAGAAACATGAGGTGCTGTGAAGATAAAAAGGAGATGCCCTCTGTTATTACGTATAGATGTATGCAGAATTTGTTCTACTAATAGGAATTTAGTTTTGAATATGAAAGATATGCTGGAGTTGTTAGAATCTTGGGATATGTAATTGTAAAACAAGTCCTCCTTTTGTAATTTTGCTGCAGTAGCATATTGGTAGTGCTTATTAATAAAACTTTATCTTATCAAAAATTATGTACACACTTCAAGAAGTGTTGTTGGACTAAGTATGTATGTGTTTGGTTTGTTTGGGTTGGGGAGAGTGATTGTATTTCTACCTAATCTATCTGGTCTAATACTCTCGCCCTTCAACCAATCTCTCTCTCTCTCTCTCTCTCTCTCTCTCTCTCTCTCTCTCTCTCTCTCTCTCTCTCTCTCTCTCTCTCTCTCTCTCTCTCTCTCTCTCTCTCTCTCTCTCTCTCTCTCTCTCTCTCTCTCTCTCTCTCTCTCTCTCTCTCTCTCTCTCTCTCTCTCTCTCTCTCTCTCTCTCTCTCTCTCTCTCTCTCTCTCTCTCTCTCTCTCTCTCTCTCTCTCTCTCTCTCTCTCTCTCTCTCTCTCTCTCTCTCTCTCTCTCTCTCTCTCTCTCTCTCTCTCTCTCTCTCTCTCTCTCTCTCTCTCTCTCTCTCTCTCTCTCTCTCTCTCTCTCTCTCTCTCTCTCTCTCTCTCTCTCTCTCTCTCTCTCTCTCTCTCTCTCTCTCTCTCTCTCTCTCTCTCTCTCTCTCTCTCTCTCTCTCTCTCTCTCTCTCTCTCTCTCTCTCTCTCTCTCTCTCTCTCTCTCTCTCTCTCTCTCTCTCTCTCTCTCTCTCTCTCTCTCTCTCTCTCTCTCTCTCTCTCTCTCTCTCTCTCTCATATATTTGATAGGGCAAACGACATGAAGTTTCTTGAGTTTTTTCACTCGATTAGATGCAATTTCACACTTATAAAGTAAAGATATGCAAGGGGCAAGGGCTTTATCTGATCTGTAATATCTAATATGTAGATCGTTTCCTTTTTGAAACAGAATGTGTCCCTGAGTCGCTACTAACCCAAAATTCAGTTGTCTGATAACAAGCTTCTTCAAATCATATACCAATATATACACCCTTTGTCACTTTTTACTTGTCCAATTTTGACTTTTTAATTGTCCTTTTTTACTTGTCATTTTTGACAAATCAAGAAAAGACAATACTCCCTCCGTTTCAAAAAGAATGATCTCCTTTCCTTTTTAGTCTGTTTCAAAAAGAATGACCTCTTTCTTTTTTTGGTAACATTTTAATTTCAGTTTTCCACGTGGCATGTTTAAGGCCACAAGATTAAAGGACAATTTTGTACATTTGACATAACTTTAATTTAAGACCACAAGATTCAAAAGTCTATTATTTTCTTAAACTCCGTGCCAAGTTAAACTAGGTCATTCTTTGTAAAACGGAGGGAGTATTTTTTACCTATTATACCCTCAATTTATTTAGAGAATTAATGTTTTTGAACAAGATAAAACCTCTTTCACGAGTAAATTGATTTTGGAATTTTATTAATTTATAGGGGTATAATGGTAAACTCACTATATCAATTATTATTTTCTTAATAGGTGTGCCAAGTAAAAAATGAACAAGTAAATAGGGACAGAGGGAGTACTTGATGAAACCTTCATCAGAAGAACTTATCAAATAAGAAGAAGGGAAGTAGCAACTAGTATTTCCTAAGGTATAAGAGAAATTGAAAGGCATAAAATGTAAAATTACTAATGAAAATTGTTGGAATTGCCCCCAAGGCCTAGCTTGAGTGGCAAAAGGTGGAGTATTTGTGGCTTAGGTCGCAGGTTCAAGCCCCACACCATGCAAAGCAAAGCCCGATATTTAAGTGGAGAAGGGTAGAGGGGCGGGCCCATTATCCACCGAGTTTAGAAGGCTGTGATTGGTCCAAAGGGCGGGTCACAGACAGATTTCTCGGTTTAAAAAAAAAATAAAAAATTGTTGGAATCTTATTTTTCTCAAGCAAAATTGCTACTTAAGTGTAGCTGAAGAGGATAAGCATTTCAATAGCTAGATTATCATCTAAAACCGCTACTGTCTCATTTTCAGACCATCCAACTGCAATTAGCAAAATTGTGATTTGTATTAATTGGAAAAGAAAGTCAAACATATCAAACAACTCATTTGAAATCAAAACAACAACTAAACCCCAATTCCAAATTAGATAGGTCAACAACATGATGCTCTATATCAACCCCACTCCACTTAGTCTCCTTCTTTCCAATACTCAATCAGACAAATTAAAGGTTTTAAAACCAAAGATTCATTAAATTTCAAACTTATCGCTACTGACATAAAAATCTCAAACTAAACTTAAAGGCTTCTTGGAAAATACCAGACTTAATGTAAGTGCACCCAATCACAACTAAACCTTAATCTAACTTGTTGGTATCGCCTGCATGGATACTTTCCACTATGTTTTATCCACACTGATTCGAAAAGATCATAAGTCTTTTTACATAGCTTCCCTCCATGTAATTTGAGATCTACCTCATTTCCTTTTAACACCTTTGATTATCATGGTGGCACATCTAACATCCGGTCCATTTCGAGATTTTTATGAGAGACATAGTTAAACCATCTCATGCTACCTATTTCATCATCTATGTGGGCCAATAATAATTTATTCCAGATGTGATTATTTCTAATTTTGTATAACCAGTCATTCATCTGAACATCTACATATATACAAAAAGACTTCTTGTGTATATGTTAGGTCCCATAGACACAGTATTTACTTTCGTATAACATTCACTTCCATATGAGAATTTAAAACAGGAAGAAAATAAAACTGATACCATAGATTACATTATTATGGATCCATGAGATCACCGCTGAGTACCCATAGTGCTGTTACTTCTACATAGCCACAATATGCACATATATACTAAGGGAGGAACATCCCATTCCACCAATAGGGAGAGTACATGATTAATGCTGCTTTGGAATTGAGAAATCAAGAGGCACGAGTAAAAATTTCAACCTATCAACAAATTTTAAATGACCCACTAAGTAATTGATGAAAAGAACAACTACATTCTCACAAGGACACGCAGAGCTCAGATTTAAGCTATTTAACATTACTCTAAAGTCCATGAGAGGTTCCCATGCCTCACACACAACGTCACCTCCAGCCCTAGGAAATAAAAATCAGAAGCTGCTGCTTTTTCTCTCCTGTTTTTCATCTTCTTTTGTTTCCATGTTTCTTTGATAAGTATGAATTTTACAGCATGTCGTAGGGGCAGAACTAAGATGAATGTAAGCACTATTTTATAAACTCAGTCCTCAGAAGGACCATGAAAACCAACTTTAATGCTTTACACAAGCTCAAGCACACTTTTGAATGAACAGAAAATTCACTTAAATAAGAAAAGGGGAATAAAAGAACTGAAAATCAATCTATCCTATAAGGCCAAAAATATATGTAAGCTTTAAAAGATTCTATCGCCGTGGCTATCCATCTCCCTTTTTCTATATGGTGAACTTCACCCCCTACCCCAGGAGCCTAACGATTACCCTTCCCCATTTTACGCCTATGGTGACTTGAATCCCCAATCTTAAAGTTGGAGGTGCAGGAACTTCATCATAAGCTATTCCTACTTTGTCTCTCACGACCATCTATCCATCCATTTCATTACTTCCAATTCCATTGAGCATTCATCCATTCTACATACAGACGTTCGAAAGCTGTCAATTTTCTGTCGTAGCCGTTAACTTTGCCTCCTTCTCCATCTTATACCTTTCCCTATTCATTTATTTTACCTCTTCGTCATTACTTTCCACCAACTTCACATACGCCACCTTCTTTGCCTCTACCTTCACTTGGACTTCTCCATCACACCACCAGTCCCCTTGATGCCCACCGGATCTACCTTTCGAGACCCCTAGCACCTCTCTAGTCACATCCCTAATGCAACTAGCACCTCATGACGAAATCATTTTTCAGTGTCTTGTTACTGAAAAATACTTTATGATGACAATATTTTCTACCAAGAAGGAGAAATAAGTTTTTTCACTTATTCGTGGAAGCCATTTTTCTTCACAAGTTTAAACTAACATGTAAAGACTTTCAATCTTCAATACAAAACAATATCACAAAAATACTATTCTCATAGGCCACACAGCCTATCCTTAACATCATGTGTCACCTACGTTGTACCAAACCGGAAACTATAAAATGATTCCCCTAAGGTAAAACGTTTCAACTGAATACAAATTTCCTCTATACCAACCACAGGCAACATTAAGAGTAAGAAAAAGCATCTCACACAAAGCACTAAAACATAATTATATACATCTTCACCTGTCTTTGGTATTTTTGATAATGGAAAACAAGTACGACCTACGAGAGCCCAAGAATAACATATTATTTTACCCTTAATGAATTGATTTATGGCCACAGACATGGTCCACGAATGTTTTACCCCACACATTTTTAAAGACTTCATTTCTTCCTTAAAACTTAGTACCAAATCAAATCATATCACATAAAATTGGGACTGAGCGAGTAACAAATAGCACATTATCATTGTTTTAGATATGACCTCAAATTCATACCACAAGAAAAAAATGAAATTACGAATAAAGAAATGAACTTTACCTGAAACTTGGCCATTTCATTCTGGAAAAGATTCTGAGCATTGTGCACAGGAACACTGCAGTGCTCCACACATCGCCCAATCTCCTCTTGATTTCTTCTCCTATCAAAGCATTCGTAAGCACATCTGTAATAAGCTTGCTGCACATACCCATTAAAAATTAACAAAACGGACCCTAGTCAAACATACAATTATCAGCAGGTGAGAAGAAATTGCAGAACCTGTAGAGTGAAAGCAACGTGGTCTTGAATGCCGGCGAATTGGGTTTGGGCAGCTGTGTTAACTTCGTTGAGTTTTTGCCTTAATCTCTCTGAAACTATCCTCTCTTCAGCTGCTGCTATTGCGTCCATTTTCTTCCAATTTGTTGGAAATCAAGATTTAGGGCTTTACAAGGGTTTAAGGATTGGGTTCCAACTTCCAACTAGTGGTGGCAAATGGGCTGGTTGAAAATGGGTCAACTTAAAATGGGTAATAATTCAACCCGTTTATATTTGATATGGAAAAAAATGGATTGGGTAAAATACTAGTTTATCCATATTTTACCCATATTTTCATGAGTAAATAGTACTCAACTTAAGAATTCAACATGGAGAAAATATTTTAGTCTTTTTTTAAAATGAAAAATGTTGAAAATGCTTCATTTAATTTTATTGTATCATAAAAGTAAAAAAAAATCCTAACTTTTCAATATAAAAGTAAATGAATAGTTGCATTTTAGGACTAAAACATGCTTAATGCACTTTAAGGCTTAAGCGATGTCAATACTAATACATGATTTGCTTATTTTACACTATTATTTATTATCCAATATAAAATTAAACAAATATAAAAATATAATTATAATTAACAAAAAAAATGTACATTTAAAATATATAATTCTGGAGGGCCAAAGACTTCACTTTTTCAATTATAGAGAAAAATAATTAGTTCTATAGAAGAACATAAAAAGGAAGAGAAGTTACAGTTTTTTTTTAGTGATATCATGAATTTTGAGTGAATAAAAGTTACAAGCTTAACTCATTTGGCTAATCCATCGTTTACCCATTTTTTACCCATTTTTTATAGGTTGAATATGGGTATGAATCCATATTTTACTCATGTAAAAAGTCACTCGCCCAATCCATTAAAATATGGGTGGGTTACCAAAATATGGGCTCATTTTGCCGGCACTAATTCCAACTAAGCCCTCTTTTCACCCCACCCCCACCCCAATCAAAGAGTGTTTTTACTTTGCTCTAGCATGATTCAAATTCTCAATTTTTGGTTGATGTCAAAAGTGTTTCAAACGCTAAATGAGTCGAAATAATCTTTTTCAAATAATGTAATCTTAAATCAAGCGCACACCGAATTCAAAAAAAAATTGAAATTGTTATTAAGAGTGTTTTTACTTTACTCCGGCGTGATTCAAATTCTCAATTTATTGGTTGATGTCAGAAGTGTTTCAATCACTAAACTGAGTTCAAACAATGTGTTGAGGCAATGTATAGCTTAAATCAAGCTTACACCAAATAAAAAGAAAAAAAAATCAATTTTTGAAATCGTCTTGGCTAAATTCATAGAATTTCACTTCTTTTTTTTCTTCAATTTATAATGTATTAAAGGGATGAAGATCAGAAACACTTTCTTGAATGTGGCTCATAATTGATACTGATGTCCGATGTAGTGATGTCCCAAGTGATATTTTTGAGCTTTAATGGTTATCTCCCCATATCTAAACTAGTGATATTAAAGTTTGATGCATGCATTTTTTTTTCTAGTCAAAGATAGAGGAAAATAGAAAGATATAGACTTTCAATCAAGAATTTTCTTGCACTGATTCCTCTGGATTAGTTAAGTCTTCTCTATTCAGTCTTTTAGTTAAGCATCACTCTTGAGTATTTTATTGAATCCGGTAACTTTTTAAAAATTAATCTTAATTAATGATACTAATTTTAAGAGTATGAAAAAAAAATTACACAAAAATTCTACCTTCACTCACTGCTCACCCCCACTCCCCCTTCACCAACAACGCCTCCTCTTCATCATTGTTGGTTCTAAACAATTACAACAACTATAATTAGTGTTGCAACAAAATTAAATAATTATCACAAAAACTATCAAGGCCATTGCAATAATTTTTTAATATATTAGATTTTCGTTAAAATCTCCTTTAATAATCTGGAAAAAGAAATCTTATATTTTATCCAAAAAAATTTATAATTATCAATTTACCTATCCTATTGGATAATTTACAAACTATACCAAGTTGTTATGATTTCAACCTTCTCACTTGTGCACCATCGTTTAAAAATGGTCTAAAACTCCCCCAACCTATACCCGAAATTCCAACTACACACTCCAACTTCACGGGTGTCCTATTACCCACCTGAGCTTTATATTTCTCTATATTCTACACACCTAAGTGGTGACCTCAACGCATAAACCAAATAATTAGTCCAACGTGATTCCACACGCTGGGTCCCCCACCACTTCAACTCCCATTTCTTTTCTTTTTTTTTCCATTTCCCTCCTAAAATGTAAAAGACCAAAAAAAATATCCTTTCTCATTTTCATCTCCTTCTCCATTTGCAATGCATTTCTGGTGATCATCAAACAATTCTGCTATCATCGAACGATTTTTCTGTGTATTTTCAACTTCATTTCGTAGTTTATCAACTGATTTAGTAAAATGTTAGTTCTTTATCCCTTATTTCGAGATTGTGCTTTATCTCCTAGGGTTTCTGTTGATTCGTGAAATTAAGAGCAACATTGTGTGAAATTTTATGTGTGGCTTACGATTATAGTGTTAGGTGTTCATTTACACCATATTATAACACATTTTTCATGAAATTAGATTTTTCCCTTTCTCGTCTAAGTCGCGTAATTTTGTATTTCTGTTCGTCTTAGTATTATGTTCATGGAGTGTTGTATTTATGTTCTTCTTAGTATTATGTTCATAGAGAAGCTGCTAGTCTGCTATTGTGTTGTATTTATGTTCATAGATTATGTTCATAGAGAAGCTAATGCTAGTATATTGTATTTATGTTCGTCTTAGTATTATGTTCATATTGCTACAATGATACAACATTTTTAAGTACTATTCTATTTTTTGGATTGCCCTCAGGTTAGAGTATGTGTATAATTACTATTATGTTTTTTTTATTGCCTTCATGTCAGAGATATATGGGTTTACTTTGATTACTCTAAGGTGGTACCATGATGGGGTGTTAGATTTAAGTAGTGGGGAACCAATATAATAATGGTGGAAAAGTTACGAAATTTTTGGATGTTGATGTAGATAAAATGTCATATTTTGAGTTGAATATATTAGAGAATTGGAATATAGTACAACTTGCACCTTTAGTATTAAAGCACCTAACAGTGGCATTTTGGTTGATGTTGATAATGATAAGGATATTTTAGACATGATGTGTTCCTTGGAAGATGGGGATGTAGTGGGGGTATTTGTTAGACATTTGGTTGATGAGGCAATTGTGGGGTCCATGTTAATAGAAAATGGTAGTCATGTGGATATAGGAGAATCTGTTTCAGCTTTTAATACAAGGCCTAGTGAGAGCGAAAACTTTAACTTTGGGTTAGGTGAAGACCATTTAAACAATGAGGACCATGTTGCTACTTTTTCAACCTCACCTCCTTTCACTACCACACCTCCTTTCAATACTGCTACTGCAGATATTGTAGGAGATGATAATATAAATGTTGGTCCTGCTGGACCTGATTTCTCAGAAGAAGAAGTAGAGGGTTCTGATTATTCAACTGAGGATAGTGTTGAGTCTGAAGTTGAATTAGTTGGAGATGATGATGAGGAAGAGTATGGTAGTGATGTACATGAGAAGGTTAGGGAGTTGAGAGCTGGAAAGAGAAGTTTTCAAAGGAGGAAAAGAGTACCAGCTGACAATGAAGAGGTGAAGCTGGACCTGATCTAGGTTTTGATGAAACTGGAACAGGTAAAGTAAGTCATGAAGGAAGGCTAGGAGGTGATGAGCCTTACTTTGCAAGTTCTGATGATGATAGTTTTGAGTTAGATGAAGATGAGTGTTATGATGATGATGAACATGAATCTGGTAGATCAAGAAGGGTAAAGTTGTCAAGAAAGAGGAGTTCAAAAACTCAAAAAATCAGTCATGATCCTACTGCAAAGAAAGTTGTGTGGCAGTTGGGTATGGTGTTTAAAGATGTGAAAGAATTTAGACAAGCAGTAACTAAATATGCAGTTAAAAGGAGGGTTCAGGTAGAGAAGTGGGTGAATGAGCCAAAGAAAGTTAGCGTTAGATGCAAAGATGGTTGTCCATGGCTTTGTATGGATGTCTTGACAAGACAATAAATAATTTTATGACAAAAACTTACAATCCAAAGCATACTTGCAACAAGACAACTAGAAATTACTTGTGCAATGCAAGTTTTTATCTGAAGCCTTCAGAGAAAGAATAATTGAGCAACTAAACATAAGAGTCTTCAAGTTGCAGGAGATGATTAGGAAAAAATTTAAACTTCATGTTAAAAAGACTACTATGAGAAGAGCAAGAGCTAAAGTGTTGAAAGATATGGTGGGTGATCATGTTGTGGAATTTGGAAGAATACTTTACTACAAGGATGAATTGTTGAGGACCAATCCAGGGACCAATTGTATTGTAAAAGTTGGTGAACCTGATGCAGAAGGCAAATCAATATTTCAAAGTTTTTACATATGTTTTGATGCTTTAAGGAAGGCATGGATACATTGTATGAAGTGCATAGACTTAAATGGTTGTTTCCTTAAAGGTGTTTGTCAAGGCCAACTGTTAGTTGTTGTGGCCAAGGATGGTAACAATCAGATGCTGCCACTTGCTTGGGCAGTAGTTGAAAAGGAGAACAAACACACATGGACCATATTTGTCAAGTGCATATGGGATGATCTAGGACTTGGAGATGGTGAAGGTCTCACCTTAATTACAGATATGCAAAAGGTATGTGAACTTATTTTGTAATTTTCAATTTATATATGTAATTGTGAATGTCTGTAGCAATTACAGATGTATTACCTAAGTGTGAACATAGAATGTGTGCTAGGCAGATATTAGCTAACTGGGCTAAGGATTGAAGGGGCCTTCAAAGAAGACAACAATTTTGGAAGATAGCTAAGAGTACATTTGAATCTCAATTAAGGAAAAATATAGAGAAGATGAAGTTGTTAGGTCTAGAAAAAATGATGGATAACTTAATAAACTACAACATTAATTTTTGGTGCAAAGTTTACTTCAATACTGAAGTAAAGTTGACTCTGTAGACAACAACATGTCTTAGTGTTTTAATGCATGGATCTTGGCTACTAGACACAAGACCATCATTACTATGCTTAAAGAAATAATAGTGAAAATGATGACAAAAATAGGCAATTTAAGGGAGTTCCCAAGTACTTGGAAGTATAATTTTAGAGGAGAACATTAGTAGGTCTATGGACTGTACCATTGAGTTTAATGGAGTTGCTGAATTTGAAATGAAAGAAGGGCTTTGTTAACACAAAGTGGATATTGCTAGGAGAACTTGTAGTTGTAGGGTGTGGCAGTTAAGGAGCATACCATGTGCACATGTTGTGGCTGCATTATACTTTAAGAAGTTTTCTCTTTATGACTATATAGACAGCTTCTACAGTAAGGAAACTTACTTGAGGACTTATGCTAATGTTATTGAACCACTCACAAACATGGAGATGTGGCCAGTTTCTACAAACCCCACTATTGAGCCACCAGAAATTACAAACATGCCTGGTAGGCCACCTAAGGCTAGAAGGAAAGAAGCTGGAGAAACTAAGAAATTTGGGAAGCTTCCTAGGACTGAACTTGCAATGACATGTAGTATATGCCATGTCAGAGGCCATAACAAAAAAGGGTGTCCTGAAAGAGAAGGTGTTGAATCATCAACAAAACAAAGTGCACCATCACCTACTGCATCAGTAAGGGCAGACCAACAGGTTCAGGCAGGGGAATAGGCAAACCAAAGGTAATATTTGAACTTGTTTTACTTTTTCTTAATTTATGACTTACTTTTTCTCTTATATGTATAGAAAACTCCATCAACACCATCAGAAGGTGAGCCTCCACTAAAACGGGGAAGAGGAAGACAAAAAAAAAACATCATCAGTAGCACCTAATGTACCTCCCCTACCTATTGCACCTACTGATTTTCATGTATCCTCTTCTGCTCCTCATACTTATCATGCATCATCTTCAATAGCTGGTACTACTAAAAGAGGAAGAGGTAGGGGCAGGGGAAACACATCTCCAGAGAAAATACCAAGAGTCATGGGAATAGGTGTGTTCCAAGTTGCAAATGGCTTCAAAGTCATGAATGTGAGTCTTTGATATATCTTAACCGCTTAAATATTGAATTATAATTCTAATTTTGTTTAATTAAACAACTTAAATATTGATATAATCCTAATTTTACTATAGTCTGGCATGCCAAGTAGTAAGATATACTCTACTGGACAAGCAAAAGTGACAAGATCATCTGATGTAACTGGTGACATTGGTTATACACCAAGTAATACAACTAAGCTGAAATTGAATGGTAAAGCATCAATCTCAATAAGCAAACTTCATGAGCTTAGAGAGAAGCAAAGAAAGAAGACAGTGGGAAGTAGTTCAAGTCAAAATGACACTTCTTCACAGTCAAAGATGCCATGAAAATTGTAGTGATGTTGATGTATTTAAGCACTTTTAAGTTAGTCCATACATACTGCATTAATGGCCTACTACTTTGGATTTTGTTTGTTGGTAAATTTTGCCTTATGTGAGGGCTTTTGAATATGACATTATTTAGGTAAATTCTTCCTTATGTGAGACCTTATGAATGAATGGTGATGTTGTGTTGTCTATCGAATTGTATTGGCTATTCAGGTGTGTTTACATATGTTGTGTTAGTTATGTGTTTTACAAATGGTGCTGTGTTGTCTATGTTGAAGTATGAATGGATGACTAAGTTGTTGGTTGTTGATGAAGTGTTGCATATTAATACAAGTTTCAATTGACATCATAGATACAAAATGACACACATACATTGACAATTCTAATTAAACATAACAACAATACAAATCAAAGAGAAATCCAAATCAAATACTACCCTTGAATAGATCGGTTGCTGATGAACATAGCAACAACACAAATCAAATACACAAAAGTATCTTCCTATTGAACCTACACCATTTCCATCTTCTATTGAGTCTCCTCTCCAATAACAAATTAGATTTCCTCAAGTTGTCAATATGAACCTATCTAATAAATTCTTGCTCCAACTCATTAATTTTGTTCACCAATCTTGGAAGGATAAAACTTGATCTTGGATCCACTTCTTCTTTGTCCCTCCATCGAAAATTTTTGTAATTTTTAACTGAAAATGATCCAAAAATAGTACATTAGCATCGTTCAAAATAAAGTGTTGCAAGAATACAAGAAAAAACACATGCACCATAGCATGGGCAAGACCAAAATCTTCTTTTCGGATTTAATTTCGACTAAGAAGTTTGTAAATTCAGCAAAATTCCATGTTTTTATCTCTCTACAACGTTGAGCATTGGGTCTGATTCATCCATACAAAGCTTATTCAAGTTTTCATTTGCCTATTTTTGATTGAATTTCGAGAAAATTCAAAATTCAAATTAGAGACCTAAATAAGAAATTAGAGCAGATTACAAACCCTAAATTCAAGATTTGAATTAGAAATGAACATTAACAACTAAACCCTACTTAATTTTGAGAGGAAATCGTGAATATTTTATTAAAGGAACAAGGGTTAATGGTGGGGAAGAAGAAACAATGGTTTATTTAAGGGTGGGGAAGATTACCGTTGGAGAAAGAGGAATTTTTCATCAAAATTCACCTTCTAACACGCCTAGAGGAGGTGAGAACACCTCCCATGACAGGTCAGCACTTAGGTGTATAGAAAGTAGAGAAATATAAAGTTCAGGTGGGTAATAGGACACCCGTGAAGTTGGAGTGTGTAGTTGGGATTTCGAGTATAGGTTGGGGGTGTTTTAGACCATTTTCTCTATTTTCTTTTATGCATCCCTTCTCTTCTTTTTTTTGTGCTTCATTTATGATATCCTTCTCTTTTTTATTTTACTTCGCCATTAATACATTTCTTTTATGATATCAAGCTACAGAGGCAAAAAAAAAAAGGTACATTTTAAAATGGTGAGATGAAATCATGATAGACTCATCTTCATGCTTTATTAAAAAGGAATTTTAATTATTATATTTTTATTTATGTCTTATTATATAATCTGTTCATTTAGCATTTATTCAATGTATATATCATCATCCTATATAATTGAGGTATTAGTGGTCTTCAAGAACAACTATTTTCTCTGTTTTATATTACTTGCCGCATGTTGATATAACATAATCCTTAAGAAAAATTTTATTAGAAGCGTATGTATTTTATTAAGAGAAAAGACATAAAGTCACCACTAAAGTTGTTCCGAATTTTCATAAAGACGCCTTAACTTAGAGGGCGTCCTATTAGCCCACAAAAGTATTGAATATCTTTGTAAAATGACCATTTTGACCCATTTTCTCTACTGTGAACAGACACGTGGTGCTCACTCTTTTTATTAATTTAATTTAAATTAATTTCTTCAAACCCGACCCGACCCGACCCAAATCGTTTCAAAAAGAAAACTACTTGTTCTCCATTTTTCTATTTCTTAGTTTCTCTCATCATTTTCTTCAATCATAGGCATTGTTGAAGATCATCTCCTACAATTTTGATGCTTGTTGGTCAAATTTCTTGGAGAACTAGCGGAGTAAACAATGAATTGAAGATTAACAGGTTAGAATAGTAACAATAGTAAATCGTTTCAACTGCAAACTAAAACCCTCATCGGCATGTATATCGAAAAAGTTGCTTGTGGTTTCAATGGCGAAGAATAATTTGTTGAAATCGATAGTAGTGGTATTTGGAGCCATGTCTTTTGAGTGGCTAGCGATTGGGCTTTTTTTCAAACCATGGCTTGATAAAACCCGAGCTTCAATGGACAAGTCTCGGAAACATCTTGTGACCTCGCCGCCGCAACCACCGTCAAAGTTCAGAAGCTGGCAAGTCTCAGGTCGATGTTGATCCTCCCGAAAAAATAACTGATTTGAGAGTTTGGTTTGATTTTTGGGTTCTCAAAACTAAATGAAATTAAGAAGAAATGAAACCTCAGACAACTTTAAATTAGCTTTTTCGATTGGAAATTAAAACGAATTCCTACCTTATTGAGTTGATTTCATCAGTTCATCATAGAGTACCTATGACTCTTTTGTTGGGGAAGACGATGAATTTGAATGGAGTAAATAATTAATAAAGAAAATAACTTAAATGTTGCAGCTTTTAAATTGGTTTTTGGCATTAAAAACGGACCTTCACGCGCATCATGTGCGTGTTCACAAACATAATGAGAAAATGGGTCAAAATGGTCCTTTTACAAAAATATTCAATACTTTTGTGGGGTGATAGGACGTCCTCAAAGTTAAGGTGTTTTTTTGAAAATTTGAAACAACTTCAGTGGTGATTTTATGTCTTTTCTCATTTTATTAAACTAATTAATCTTATTAATGATGTTTTGAGATTTTATATTTAATTACTACTATAACATGTAGTTATTGGGAAAAAAGTCTAAAATATATCCAAACGCATGTAGTCATAAAAGTAGTTACTACTATAACATGTAGTTATTGGAAGTGTCTCCAGCTGGACAAGTTACTATTTATAATTGATGCAATATTTATGATATACACGTAGACACCTATATAATATCTTTAAAATACACTATTAAATAGTGCAGGGGTAATAGGTCATGCCCAAAGTTTGGAATTGTTACAACAATTTCAGTCAAAGTTCAAAATTCAAATATATTTCGAACCTTTTTTCCTATGTAATATTAAGGATAATATAAAGAAGGGAAAAATATGATTTCCTAAAATAGACTAGTAAAAAGAAAAGTCTATTTTAGTTCAAAGGTAAGTAAAATGGAAGGGAGGGAGTACTATTAAAAATTTAAAATAATAAATATTTTTAAAAAGTATGATAAATAATTTAAGATGGGGACAATATTATTTTTTCACATTGATGTGAGTTCGTTTAGTGACAAGACTACCTAAATATGTAGCTATTTAATTATCTACTTCCATGCTTCATAAATGCACCGCTAAAACCGGTGAAAACTTGCCTACCTTTACATACAGTTTAGTCAAAATAGTTACTAGAAAACCAGGGGTAAATTCATGCTATTCTTTCAAAATTATATTTAGTAGTGTTATATTTTTTTTAAATAATATTAACTATAGATGTCTGAACCCACACTCAAATTATCATATAATTTAATTTGATGATGATTGAGTGTGACTCTCTCCAAATAAGATTTTTCTTTCTAGGAAAAAAAAAGGTCCTTGGCATGAATTTTAGGTTTGAATTATTTTACTCCCTTGACGATGTAAAAATATATTCATCTAAAAACAAAGGTAAATAATACAGTAATACAAAAAAAAAATCTTCTTATTTATGTAAACAATCATTTATTTTGAATTTGAACTAAATATAAAAGCAAAAAAGTTACTGGATCAATATCTTCTTAAACTGATGAAGACAAAGTGACAAAATTTTCACTTAAGAATTTCAAAATAGGAAGAAATAAACACACGATGAAGTCAAGGAGATTCAACATTTGTTGTATGTTCAAGATATTTTAACCTTGAAGATACAATATAATTTTTCACCAAAGAAGTTTGAACGTCTGTTGTATATTCAAGGTTAACATTTGTTGTATGTTCAAGATATTTTAACCTTGAAGATACAATATAATTTTTCACCAAAGAAGTTTGAACGTCTGTTGTATGTTCAAGATATTTTAACCTTGAATATACAACGTATTTTTCACCAAAGAAGTTCGAACAAATTCAAGATATTTTAACCTTGAATATGCAATATAATTTTTCACCAAATAAGTTCGAACAACATTTGTTGTATGTTCAAGATTTTTAACCAGAGAAGTTCGAATGAATCCCATTGCGCCGACTTGGCTAGGCCCTTGCTAGCAAAAAGGGATTCAAATATTGATTTTGCCTGTTAACCTCACTTCTTGCTGATGTATGGAGGACACTCAAGGGTGCAAAATGCAAAGAACCCTCACAGAAGAAAAGACCATAATTGTCAAAATTTCTTTAAGATTGATGTTATGTTTAGTCACAACACACTAGGCAAGGAAAAAACAAACTTATGCAGTTCAGAACACAAAAACAAAGAAACTACAGTTGCTCTCTCTCTATATAGCAGACCTAAAACACAACACAAAACAGAAACAACTGTATCTACATCTCACCAGAAATCATCCCCAGCAAAAGGAACAATAACAATGAATTGCAAAGACTCTAAACGAGATTTTAACACACTATCTATAATAGAAGATACCCTCCTATTTGCTGGAGAGAGAAAGTAAACAAACTTGTTTCTGCAACTTAGAGCTTCACCTCTCTGTCATATATCCAGCTAAACGGCATGATTGGTCCTTCTTTTGCCCTCATCTGAGCTCTCTCTTCCAGTCTTCTGATTCTTGCTGTCAACCCGCATACATATTCCTGAGCTTTCCTTCCTTCTCCTGATAATCCAGTAAGATCAGACACTTTCCATCGACCAACAAGGAACTCCAGTATATCTGCATAGTCGCTAGCAGTGTAGACGCCGAGACGTTGAGCAACTGCTGAGAAGTGATCAAACAGGTTATCGTCACGACCATCGTACATCAAGTGTGCTGGCATTGCTATCTTTTTCCTCATCATATCAGCAAATGCTAGCACAGTGCCATCAGGGTCGATCTCGAAAAGCTTTTCAACAATCTTGGTATAGGCTGTCTCATGACGCTTCTCGTCTGCAGCAATCGTGCCACAGATTTGAGCCAGCTTGATGTCTCCGTGCTCCTTAGCGAATCTAGCTGTGTTCCCATGGGAGATAAAAGTTGCTCGTTCTTGGAATGATGTGTAAATATATCCCAGGTATGGACTGTTTTCTGTCCTAGGATCCTGAAACATTTTGGACGAAATTGAAATATCCGAAGCAGTAGATGGGAACATCAAATTGTATGGCATTAATCGGTAAGAAATAACTTCAAATATCTATTCTGCCATAAAATGAACATAGTATGTTCAAAAAAACAAAAGAAAATATAGCCTGTTCGGATTCTCTTGAGAGATGAGTTATTTTCTTTGTTTCGTGTGGAGGGGAGGAAAACGGGGATTGTAAACCAAAAGATGGAACATGCAAATTTTGAAGAGGCTTAGAGGTGAGAAAATTCAAGTCCATAAGGTTAAGGGAACTACATATATAGCCACTGGTTATATAGTGAAGTTGCACGTCTTCACTAAGTTATAAACAACCAACTGGATCTATTTATTTGATAGTCTCAGCATGTATAAGATAATTGTAAAGGGAAATTCTAACTAAATGTGTAACTATGCAATAACTCACCATTCCAGATCCAATCAAGTATTGAATTGTTTTCTCAATTGCTCTCATGTCAACTCTTCCGGAAAGGTAAAGATACTTGTTGAGGAGGTCACCATGCCTGTTCTCTTCAGCAGTCCAAGCTCTTGTCCAAATGGCCCAAGAAGTAGGGCTTGCACCGGTTTCATCACGAACACCATCCAAGGTATTAATCATACTCTGATATGTTGGAAGGGCTTCTTCAGTGATCATATCCCCAACGAGAACAACAAGATAATCATCTGGAAGCTCCTTAGCCCTCTCCCTCAATTCCTTGACTTGGTCATGAAATCCATCAGACGCAGGATCGGGCAGGAAATCCTGTGGTTGCCAGCTTTTCTCCACTGGTTTCAGGAGAGTCAATAAATTTTGCTCTGCCCATCCCTCCAGAGATTTAAAAATCTCAATCTTTTGAGGCGGCATAGAGTGTGTTACTTGAACATGAACCTCGCGAGGAGGAGAAAAGGGTTTCTTCAGGTCCTCGACCTCCCTAGACACAATCAAAAAGAAAACCAAATTATAAGAGAGGATGAAGCAAGAAAACTCAATCAACAAAAGAATCTTGAAACTGTAAATGAAAACCAAGTACCCCCGATATATGCAAAATTGTCTTTAGGTTGGTATCATGCTCTCCAGGACCAGAGGCATTAGCATGGCAACATATGATTTCAGCATGTTAATTAATTTATGTTCAGAACAAAGGCTGGCAAGATTTGGAAAGGTTCCGGCATTTTGTTCAAAAGATTTCCTAATAATCTTATTTGCCTAACAGTGGAGACAAGGCTTAACACTTGGATAAGATTGAGCAACTCCTTTAATATGCTTCTAACAGGTTTTTTTGTCAAGTATCATCAACTAAGGTACAGAAAATGTATCTCCAGGCTTTCCACATATCAATTGGTCGAGCACTTGGCAAAGTAGCTGATGAAGCCACAAGCGGTCCATTTACTAATTCAACCTAACTGCTTCTTTTTTCTTTGCAATCGACAAATTAGCCCTCATAGTATGCAGCTGATGAAGCCACAGGTTAGACTCTGTAGATATCTTCTAGGTGATAAAGCATTACATTGCAATTGAGCAAAGACTTGTCCAAACATATGCTAAAAACAATTGCAGTGAAATTGATTACAAACCAAACAACATTATATATAGCAGGACTTGGTTAATCTCCACGCATAAACTAAAACTAAGCTATATATCTTATTGAAGCATGTTAGAGTCACTTCCATGGACCGATGACGGAACTATAAAGAAAAATAAATCCACACTATCAAGTTGCTAAGGGGAAGTAATTTGAGACTCCAAACAAAAGGTAGAACCAAGGGAAAATCAAGAAAACTTGTGCTTTGTAACAATAGAATATGAAAGTATGTCAGAAAACAAGCATAAGCCTAGCCAAATTGACAACTTTGTTGCTGATTGATAACTAATGACCACCAATTGAGGCAAATGTTTGCATATAAAAAAGACATAAATGTCTTGATACCGGCATCATGCTCAACCAAATCTAAGAATGAAGTGCTTGCCAAGCAAGCAGAAGATTGAAAAACAAAGGTCTAAGCAAACAAGCACTTGTAGTCAAGGTTGTGGCCTAGCGGTAAATAATAATGTGGGTGAAAACCATGGATCAGATCATGGCAAAGACAACAAACAGTTGGTGATTTCTTCCAATTTAAAAAGAAAAAGGCAAACAAACACTTCCTAGTAGCCAGACACCCTGAAAATTCCTAGAACAGCTATGTAAATGGATCACTGCACAGAAATCCTGAAATTTCAAGCTTTTCTACAGACCTAGCCAGCTCACTGGAAAATTCACAAGAATCTCAGTCAATTATATTGATCATGAGACTCCCCTTCCCCCCATGACCCCACAATTTTTTAAATTTTAAGGAAAGTAACATGGATAGCTATAACATAAATTTTAATGAAAAATAAAGGACATGACTCAAAGAAAATACAAATACTACTGAACTATCATATACCAATAGGAGAGAGAGAGATCTTTTATATAATCATTTAGAGAAACTCAAAGAACTTCATTATTGAATCAAAAGATCAAGAATGTAACCAGTTGGGAGCCAACTAGTCATAAAATAAGTCTAACCAACATATCTAGCCATTGAAACCTAATTCCCAACAAATTAAATTGGACAATGGAAAGACAATTTTATAATCTGAGCTTCCTTCTACATAATAAAAAAAAAAAATACTAGACAAGAAAAGATCAGACTTTGTATACCTACCATTAAATTCTCTTAAAGAGTAATTGAACCATCATTGAATAAAACAGTACTCCATCCCCCCACCCCCACCCACCTCAATTCTCTCTCGGTGTTGTCCATCTCTTCTCAATGTCAGAGCACAAAACTAGTAATAAAACCTGAATACTCAACATATAAAGGCATATAGTATAAGTACAACTGAGAACAGAAAATTTAATCAGCATGCTACAAGACATTCAGGTAAATTAACAATGTCGTTTGTATAAAACTTCAGAACCAGCACCCAATTATCAATTCATACAAGAAATCCCAAACTTAAAAGAAAAAACTCTTCAAACCCCAAAATAAAACTAATCAAATCTCCTGAGATTTACATAAAAAGAATCCCACTTTCAGATAAATCACTTCACAAGACAAAAACAGAACTAAATTAAACAAAAACCCAATAAAAAAACAATCTTTTTTAACAAAGATCTGACCTTTGATATAAGAAATCAAAAGGGGCTAATGGATTTCAAGAATAAACAAAAAGACAACTTACAATAAACTCAAACTCACCCAAAAAATCTTCCTTTAACAAAATAAGAACTGAAAAAAGCACAAAAGAAGGAAAAAGAAAAAATACCCACTTTGTACCAGAACTAAGGCTTGCAGCCATGAAGAACTTGGGAGATCTAAGACTGAGCATAGGTGGAAGAGCAAAAGAAGAAGAATACTTGTGAGATTGAACGTTAAAGGCATTCAGCTTCAAAGCCATTTCTCAATCCTTTTTCTTGCTTTTTTTTTTGTGTAGTGATTTAAGCAGGATTTGTTTCCTCCACAGAAGTGAAAGCGAAGAGCAAACTTATATGAGAGAAAAAAGCCAAATGGTGGGTTACTCCTACACCAGTTGGACTCACAAGTGTCTTTCAACAAAATTTTGCCCCCCACTGTTTTTCTCATTTACCTGTGGGTAACATTAAAACAAAATGTTTTATGTTATACCGTTCAATTTTATTTGAGGTAGTTTGACTCAGCATGAAATTTAAAAAAGAAAGAAAGAATTTTAGTACTTGTGATCCAAAATGAATAATAGAAATTTGTGTGGATGTAAATCATTTCATTAAGGGTAAATTAAATATTTTATAGTTAAATTGTTACTTAATATAAAAATGTATCATTTTTTTTTAACTGACTAAAAAAGAAAGTAAGTCACATAAATTGAGATAGAGGAAGTATGTTTTATACCGTCAAACATCGTTATAATGACAGTGTTGAATAAAAATATTACATTAGTAATAGTTTTTTTAAAAAAAAAATTATGAATATTGTTTAAATAAAAAAATCATTTTAAATATTCGTATTTGAAATTTATTATGTGTATGATATTAACAAATTTATTATGTGTATAATATTAATGATGATTATCATAAATATACGAATAAAATCTTATGACATAATATTTGAGTATAAGTGTTATACGAAGGTTAATTTACAAAGAGCGTACAATTATAGCAAAGGTAGAAAAGTAAAATAATATTGTAAAGAAATAAAATATAACAGAAAAGATTAATTTTGTAGAAAATCGTTATAGTAAAATATCGTTATAACAGGTTTGACGGTATTTGCATTATTATTATTATTATTATTATTATTATTATTTGTTTTTACATTTTATTAAAGAAAATTGCTTGATGTGGTGGTAAGTAACTTGATTGTTTTTTTAGGGTTAAACTTCTTTTAACAAAAAAAGAAAAAAAAGATATAAAAGTAAGTGTGTGCATTTTTTTTTTTGTTTGGTTTTGTATTATTTGATTTGGATTTTTTGATTTTTGGTTTTGAAAAAGTGAAATCCAATCCGAATTAAAATAAATTAGATTTGGTTTGATTTTTCTCTTTTCGGTTTGACTTTTTTAATTCGCTTATTCGATTATGTCAATAATTAATAAACATTATCAAAGTTATATTTGCAATTTGAAAAGAAAAAAAATATAAGGCGAAGCAATAATATTGAATCTCTTAAATATACTTTCTAATATAATCACAAGTAAAACTTAAAAAACAATACTTAAAAGCATACCAATTATAGATGTCCAAACATAAAATATAAACTAAACCATAATGAAAGACAATTGCTAAAAAGGGACAAAAGTGGTTAACTCACAATACGTAAAAGTATTCCAATGATAATTTATAAATGTCCAAACAAAAAATATAAACTAAATCATATTGAAAGGTGGTAACTAAAAAGGGAAAAAAGTGATTACCTCCAATTTAATTCTAAACGTTTTTTTGGTTTTTGATTTTGATTTTTATAAATCTGAAACCAAACTTAAAAAAACCAACAGTATATTATTAATCCAAAATCAAATTAAAATTCCAAAAAATTCGTACAAATTAAAATTTAATTTTTTAATTTAATCAGAATAGTCTACGCCCTAACGTAAAAGTCAAGAGCATGTTTTGAATTAGCGTGTAAATATTGACAAAATAGCAAAATAAAAAGAATTTTGATGTGGTCGAGGAAAGAGTAGAGAAATAGTGTTAATTTAAAGGTAGAATAAACCTTTGCCAAGTATATTCCACTTGGCATTATTTATTGTTTTTTGCATTGCATGACATCCATTTGTTTACTTCGTTTCTTTATTATTTGACAAGTTTTCAAACATGCACCTTGCAACTTGCAACCCCACCCCCCATAACATATATATATATATAAAATCATAAAAAGTAATATTTTGTAAGGTACATGTATTATATACATCGTGATGTAAATATAGAGTATAAATAAATGTTTTCCTTATTAAAATTTAGTACAATATTTTACTTTCGTAAACTTTCTCACACAAGTTAGACAGTAAAATAAAGAGGAAATGATTAAAAGAGAGAGAAAAAATATCTGTCATTTTACAGAAAAGGGTTGAAAGTAGTTTTGAATTATTGCATAAAGATCTAAATATACTTTTTGTTTATTTATTTTGCTAAAAAAAAATTCTTGTTATATTTATTACTAACTTATGTCCTTTGACTAACGATCAATATTGAATTTTAAAAATTATGTATATTCGACATGACAATTTACTATTGATCCAATTTTAAATTCCGCTCCCAATCAAATAAATTCCCTCACCCAATTTTCTGTTTACTCGACTCACTGGAAAAATATAAAGTCACTGCTAAAAAACTATCAAAAAATAAGGCCAACTTGTAAAATATTTTTTAATATGCAAATCAACCTCAGGATGTTGGTTTCTTATTAAAAAAAATTGCAAAAGCTCAACCATTGGGGTCGATTTTTAAAAAAATAGTTTTGCAATTTTATTTTTATTTTTTTTCAAAAATAACCTTTGAGGTCGGGTATTTTTATGAAAAATAAATTTAAAGAGTACAAAAAAGTCTCATAAAAGTTGGGTAATGTACTTAATTGGAGTCGGAATTTAAAATTAGATCATATGAAATTTAAATAATTTTTTAAAAATTTGATATTGATCGTTAGTCAAAAAACATAAGTGAGTTAAGAATATATAATCGAAGTGATGTTTTTAGCAAAATAAGTGAATGAAGAAAATATTAAGACCTTCTACCATAATCGAGGGGCATTATTTATCCCTTTTGGTTCATCTTATTTGTATTGCAATAATACATTGTCATATTTAAAATGAGCTCACTTTAATTTAATCTCCCCATATTATTTTTAATGTCAATGAGAAGAATATTGAGGGGCAAAAACAAAAGAAAGAAAAACATTTTCTTCTATTTTGTTTTATTTTATGTGGCATTTGTTTTTGTGTTTTTTTTTTTTAAAAAAAAAACATTTCAAGAAGAAGAATATATTTTTGTATTTAATTTTAGTATTATTATTTTATAGCCACAAAAATATCATGGAGCTAAGATCATAAATTTAGATAGTTTTGTTTATCTTAATAAATTTGAATCCAATTAAAAAGGTTTACATAAAATAAAGAAACTTTTACAAAAATATACAGTTCAATACAAACTATCTATATATAATCCATAAATTTAGATAGTTTTGTATACTGCACACAATATACAAACCTTATATAAAAGTATATAAAAGATGTTTATACACAAATTTACATTATTATATATACATTTTATACATAATTATACAATATATACATACACATATTTTTAATGTTTAAATTATATATTTACACTACATAAATATGTATAAACATTACATGCATTTATACTAAAGTACACCTTCCAATTATCACTACATGTTCATTTTCAACACCAAAATCAACACACACACAAACAAACTAAATAACATTATAAATATGCATTTATGCTCAAGCACACCTTCCAATTATCACTACATCTCCATTTTCAACACCAAAATCAACACACACACACACAAAAACAAACAAAACAAAAAAAAGGAAGAAATTCGTAGCCTATGCACAACTAAACAACATAATTCTTTTGTTACTAATTACCTTCCCACTTTTGAATTGACATAACTATTAAGAAAACAATGATTGACATAGTGAATTTATCATTTTACCCATGTTAATTATGAAGTGAATGAATTAAGAATTTAAGATTTTCAAAAAGTTTTACCTTTTTCAAAGTAATTAATTAAGGGTATAATTACGTAAAAATTTTTTATCCTTTCTTAATTAGTCATAATGAATAAATAAAAGGGACATGTAAGAAAAGAAAAATAATTAAGGACAAAGGGAGTACGATTTTTTTTTTCTTCTTCTCATGATCAAAATCCCAAAATGAAAGAAGAAGAAATAAACAAAAAGTAGAACTTTAAATCTACTTTTGGGATTTTCTACGTTTGTCTTATTTAAGGATGGATTAAGACATGAAGTTTCTTGATTTGTGATATTCAGTAATTATACGAAAAAAGAAAATCATTGTTACTGCATTTGTTTGTATTAAAAATTAATATATTTTTTTACAAAATATAAACTTGTGGATTAATTTTTATTTTAAAAAAATGTAAAATTATGATATGAAATTTTCAAATCAATTTTGTTTTACAGAATTTGAAATTTCATCTCATGATATGAAATTGCATGTTCAAACATCTATTTAGATTTAGAGTTTATTAAGTGGTTGTTTGTATTGGATTAAAAGTTGGTCAAACCTACTTTTAAGTAAGTTTTGATTTCTGGAAGTGTTTGACAATATATAAAGTAACTTAAAATAAGTCAAAAAATGACTTAAAATAAGTTAGAAAATGATTGGCAAGGTTAAAAATAACTTAAAATAAGTTTAAAATAATTTGTTAGGAAGTGTTTGAGAAGGTTAAAAATGACTTAAAATAAGTTAAAAACCAAAAGTAGATATTTCTCTACTTTTTATTTTTTGACTTAAAAATTACTTTTTTAAATCAATACAAACACGCTCTTAGTTAAGCGTTTTATAAGCCAAAAGTATGTTCTTGTTTTTCAAAAGCACGTCATTCTTAAATTTGAGTGGTGTTTGGCAAAATAAAATAAAATTGAGGAATAACATTAACCGTTTTTCTACTCTTAGAAAGAAGAAGATTATTGTTACTAGTTACTACATAATTTCAACTATATTTTTTCAACCTAACTTTAAATACTATTTTTATTTTTGATGTGAAAATACCTACTTACACTATTTTGGTAAAGCATATACTTCACTTTATTCTGGTGCACTTACATTGAAGCTCCAAACAAGTGCAATGTACTCACTAAAATGTGTGACAACTTTAAAGAGCCGTAAAGTCTTTCAAAGGCATTTATGAGAGGAAAATTTGGTTGCCTTAAAATTCTTATTCCCCTACACTTAACTATCAAGTAAACATCAAGGGTGTGTTTGGTATGAAGGAAAATGTTTTCCATGGAAAATGTTTTCCTAGAAAATGTTTTCCTGGAAAACAAGTTGATTTTTGACTTATTTTCTCATGTTTGGTTGGTGAGTAGAAAATATTTTCCGGAAATTTTTTTTAGTGTTAGGCTTATGAATGAAAAATATTTTTGAGAAATATCTTTTCTTTTAATTAGAGTAGAAAATAATTTTTGAAATTGAAAATAGTTTTTAAAAACAAACTTAAATTTTTTTATTTTTTTTTGGGGGTGGGC
>NW_006239052.1:1179203-1224040 GCF_000226075.1 Solanum tuberosum
GGGTCAAGGGTAGGGTGAAAAAATGAAATTTTGAAGTAATTGTAATTTGAAGTTGGAAGAGAGATTTGGAAAATGTTTTCCTTAAGTTTTGAAGGGAAGTCATTTTCCTTAAATTTGAGGAAAATGAGTTGATTTGGAAAACATTTTCCAAAACATTTAACCCAACCAAACATGAGAAAATTGGAAAACATTTTCCGGAAAATGTTTTCCTTCATACCAAACACACCCCAAAAGGACTAAAGTGTTGTTATCTATACTCCCTCCGTCTAATTTCAGTTATCATGATTTTATTTTTGAGAAAGTACTGAAAACACTTATAAACTTAACGTAAATTATTAGTTTTATCCCTGAACTATTGACAGTCTTGAAAACACCCTAGACCAACTCAACTTAAATACACCCTCGATCTGCCACAGGGTATAACAAGTGGTCTCAAACTCTTGTAGGAGCGTGAGTTTTTTCATAAAAAGTCGAAAGAAGTGTTAAAATATCCCTAAACTTGGTGAGAATCTAAGGGTGCATTTCACTCATGTGGCAAGATCATGGTTGTATTTAAGTTCAGTTAGTCAAGTAGAGTGGTGTTTTAGGGCTATCAATAATTCAAGGATAAAACTAATAATTCACGCCAAATTTAGAGATGCTTTAAATACTTCTCTCTTTATTTTTTAGAGTCTAACTATATGTGTAATTAATGTATATAAATGGTATTGAAAATACTAAATATAAGTTGTGATCGGCTAAAATTTTCTATAACCTTGCCAAACTCTGTTTAGCATTTTTCAAAAAAATTGTCCCACACTATCCCATTAAGGTTCCCCTATGAGTATCCTATCATATTTTCGTGTATTATTTGTTTATTTTGCTTTTTTATAGGACCATCTCAACAAGATTCGAAATCTCAGGCTAAATTTATATTTTAAAAAAATTGAATGACTCTTTAAGAAGACTTTTGAGTTAAAAATCAAAATTAAGTGACTTTATGAGAAAATAATTCATAATTGAGTGATTTTTGAGTTAAAAATCAAAGTTAAATGACTTTCTAAAAATAATTCATAGTTGAATGACCATTTAAGATATTATCTCGGATGGATCATCCCACTTAATAGTATTTATTAAAGATATATAATACCAAAAAAAAAAAAAAAACTAGAAAAATCACTTACTTTTTTTGGAAAATAATAAATACATTTTTCTTACCAAACACACCGTTAGAGTGAAGATAAAGTAGATGTTAAGACATACATATTAAATTTAGTTGTTTTTATTCCATCAAATCTCACCCAAATAGTGTTCTTATTTGACGAGTTTAGTTGTTCCAAACTTTTTATTTCTTTTTCTGATAAAAAAAAAGAGGGCATTAATTAATTAACGAGTAAAGGGTTAATTAAAAAAAATTGAGGGTATATAAGAATCAATTTACATGTCATTTGCAAAAGAAAAACTATTAGGCTAATTCTATAATATAAGAGAAATTTTTCGAGTTTTCTTTATGTATTTGAGCGCACATTCCCTTTTTACTAGTAAAATTATAAATTTTTCTTTATTTCTTTATGACTATAATATAAATATATAATAAGGATAAAGGATAAGGTGATCGTTAAAATGCAAAAAAGATTGAATGTGCTATAAGATGCAGTGGCTTTGTTACTAGGGGTATTCGTCATTATAGGAAAGTCAATTGAGCAACGTATCCTGGTGAATTTTTATCAAACCAAAATACATTTCATTATTAATATGTTTTAGTCGGTTAGGAGAAGGCGAGAAACAACATCTTCTTGTAGATAATATCATTGATGGTTATAAAAATTTTAAAGTGTGCATTGTATATTGAGTCGTTAGTAGCGTACACATAATTTTTCGTAATTTATGTCAAGCAATTGTTGCATTTTGTACTTGAGTTTGGGTTTGTACTTGAAGCTTTTTCCAGCTCACTTGCATTACGTGAAGACAAACTCTAAAAAGTTGTAAATTTCACGTTTGAAAGAAATTGTTGAGTAGGAAAATTAGGGATATGGTTGGAATGCTTCAACTAATTATTTGGTTTCAACTTCCAACTATATCATAAAATTTATGGCATTCATAACCACACATTTCTCCTGTTTTATAGTACTATATGATATATTTTGCTTTTATATTTAGTCCAAAATAAATGATTTTTACATTACTAAAAAAGTCGTACTCGAGTTTATGATATTAAATAATCTTATTAATTATGTTTTGAAAAATCTAAAATCTGATTATTACTACTCATTTAATTGTAGGGAATTGTTAAGGTCTTAGGCTTAACTCACACCCCAAAAGCTAGCTCAAAGGGAGGAGGATTGCCCAAACCTTATAAGGAGTTCACCCATTTCATTAACCACCAATGTGGAACTTTTGTCATTCTTTAATAGGAATATTACACAAATCTCATAGTTTTAAGAGATCGCGTCCTATTTCTGTTCTTTTTCAAATTACAAAAATCTCTTAAATTTGGTGAAATCCGGATACATTCCAAAATGTTCTGATACATCACTCAACGTCCCGATACTTCGCGTCTCGGTTTCGAATACATCACTCAACATCCTGATACATCATGTACGTCCCGACACATCATGTATAGTGATGTATTGCGTCCCGATACATCGCGTATAATGGTGTATCCGATCGATACATCACATAGTGATATATCCGATCGATACATCGCGTAAAGTGATGTATCCGAGAATAGGAGAGAGTAGGGATTTTGTAATTTTTTCAAATAATAGAAAAGTTTAGAGAATATAGTAAAATAAGTTGTGTATTTGAATAACTTTCTATTGATTATAAGCATCATATTATAAGAAAAAATAATGAAAAGAAGATTTTGTTAAATTAAACAAGAAAAAAAAATTATATTTTCAAGAAATTAATTTGGACAGTTAGTTGAACCTCATTCAATTTTCACTTTTTACTCAATTCCATTTTATGGTTATAAGTTATGACAATTATATTCACGAGTTTCATGAATTGTAGAATCATAGTAATAATTTTGTTTGATGAGGTGAATGTATCACGTATCAATGCAACTACAAGTTTTCAAGTTTTTAAACGTACGTAAGAATATGAATGGGAGTGAAGTATTTATTTTATGGGTTAGCTTTTTTCTCGTTTGATCATAAATTTTGTCGTTGTGATTTTTGAAATTTGATTGTGATTGGATATATGTTTTACTTGAAAAAGATTTGAACTTTTGTGAGTAAAAACAATTTTTTTACCAAAATTTGATTTGGATCGGTTTTTGAAATTGATTTTTTTAAAAGATAAATTCTTAAAATCTAATCCAAAATATAAACTGATATTTGAAGATAATTTTTTAAATATAATTCAAAATTTATGACCGAATGCTAACTTATTCACTAATAAGTACATATATAACTCAATAGAACACATAATTTATCTATAAGGATCGAACCTAAAATCTATGATTAAAAACAAAGAAATAATATTTATCACTCTATCACTATTTATGTTATTGGTTACAAGAAACATTTCTCCCTCCAAGCAATAAATTAGTAATGTGCATGAGAATACTTTCATTATACACCTATGTCAAAAAAATAAAAGTAGCTATGAATTTCTATTCCGTTTGTCGTTCAATTGATTAATTTTTTTAGATAATATTCTTTTTTTTAAAATAAGTTTCTTAAAATGAAAAAAAATAATTTTCATAATAAGAATAGAAAAACAAGTGATATTTCATATTTATTTGGTACTACACACCTTACTCTTTGTCTCCACCTCACATGTAGCCTCCATCTCCATCCCTACCACTCCATACCTCACCACCGCACACCTGCCTCTCAAATTAAAGCCGCATGATTAGTCCTCGTATGGACTTAAACAAGTGTCCCGAAATAAATTAAGTCAACTTTTTTTTTGTGAATACTAATTTTCTTTAATTTCATAGTCTTTTTTTTCACTCATCAAAGTGGAAATTATTTTATTTTTTATTTTAATATATATCAATAAAATTGTAATCCTTAGTAAAGATATTTGATAAAATGTAAATTGTATATAATTAATTGGATCAGTTAGTCTGTTAGAAAAGTTAGTTACAGGAGTAATTAAACACTGTTAGTTAGGAACTGTGTATAAATAGTGCATTGTTGATAATAAAAAGGTCAAGTCGGTTATTTTCAGTTTACACTGTTACTCTCAATTTCTCCTCTTCTCCTCTTCCTCACTTCAGTATCTCTAACATAGCTAGAGGATTAGCTTTCAACATGGTATCAGAGCAGCTGATTTCGATGGAGATCTAGCTGAAACAGAGATAATTCTGAAGTTTTTTTCCCTTCCGCACACTCGAGAATTGAAGAACAGTTGAACCGACCCAAAATCAATTCATTGATCCAAAGATGACGACGATTACAGTTAAAGAATAAGATCCAGAGCAGATCGAGAAGTTTACAGACATTCATCCAAGAAATCCTCTTTATTTACATCCATCCGATACTCCAGGTGGCATTCTGATCCCTCAACAACTTACTAGCATTGAAAATTACACTGGTTGGAGCAATTCTATGAGAGTAGCGTTGTTAGCAAAGAATAAAATTGGGTTTATTGATGGTAAATGTCGTAAATATCAGTACAAAGGAGATTTAGGACACGAATGTGAGAGATGTAATGCTTTTGTATTGTCATGGATTACCAATTGAGTTTCGAAGGAGTTGGCAAATGGCCTAAAGTTTTCACATAATGCACATAGTTTTGGAAAGATCTGAAAGAGAGGTTTGATAAATGTAATATAACTAGGATCTATCAAATTCATCGAGAAATCAGTACCATAAGCCAGGGAACATCTAATGTTTCTGAGTATTATTCTAAGTTGAGAAATCTCTGGGATGAGTATGTATCTCTGGTACCTTTACCAGCATGTGAGTGTGATAAATACAGAGTATATGCAGAACACATGGAGAGACAAAAGCTTATGCAGTTCTTAATGGGATTAAATGACAATTTTGCTCAGTCGAGGAGCCAAATACTTTTGACAGTCCCTAGCCCAAGCCTTAATCAAGCCTACAGTATGATAATGCAGGATGAAAGCCAAAGGATACAGTTTAGTCTGATATCCAATTGTGTATTGCCTCTACAAAAATTGGACATCAATGAGCCTACTGCATTATCTTCAACTCACAATAACAGATTCAACCAAAGCACAAGTCAAAATACACGTTTATACTATGATTACTGTCACTTGAGGAATCATACAAAGGCTAATTGTTATAAACTCATTGGATATCCTCAACATTACAAGTTCACAAAGAAGAAAGGAACTGATGATAGGAGTAATAAAGGTCAAATCTCAGGGAATGACAGATCACAAGTTTTTGGAGGTAATAGAAAGCCTCAGATCAATAATGCACAGTATGCTGAGAATTTGGATATCAATAGGAATACTGATGTTAATCTTTCATCCCTCCAAACTGTGCCAACTTTTACTTTTGATTAGTATAATCACCTGTTGAAAATGCTTAAAAAGGATTATTCATCACAAGAGGCTATAGCCAATATGGCAGGCATTGCTCACACCACCTTTCCATTACATACTTCATATACTTGTTTTCCTACAGGTACTGATACATTTTCCTAGATTGTGGACACTGGGCCACACATCACATGGTCTCTAGCTTGAACACTCTAATCAATCCAGTTTATGTACATCCTGATTCTAGTAGTGTGTATCTACCTAATGGTCAATTGACTACTGTTACACATACTGGTTCTGTGAAGTTCTTTGAAAGTCATGAACTACATAATGTTCTGTACATTCCTCAATTCTCCTACAATCTCTTATCCAATTCAAAATTGTCAAAGGACCTGAATTATTGTGTTTCTTTCTACCCTCAATACTGTCTTTTTCAGGACCTTTGCACTGGCAAGGTATAAGGGATTGGTAAGGAAGAAAGAGGTCTCTACACACTACTTTCTACCAAGAAACCATCACCTGTCATTGCACTCTATTCCAGTCCTTCCTGCTCACCTGATTCTACTACTTGGCACTTGAGATTGGGACATGCTCCTGCTACTGTCATTCACAAGATTGACTGTCTCAAACATGCTCTTCAACATACAACATCTTTTCATTATTGCCTTGTATGTCCTCTAGCAAAGAAAACTAAGCTTCATTTTCCTACTAGTTCTAAGAAAACTGTTTTACCTTTTGAGCTTCTTCATATGGATGTTTGGGGACCTTATAAACAATGTACTTATAATGGTCATAGATTCTACCTCACAATTGTTGATGACTATACTAGAATGTCTTGGATTTTTTTGCTGAGATATAAAAGTGAAGTTGTGACTTTCATTTCAGCCTTTATTACTCTTGTTAAAACACAATTTTCAGCAACCATTAAAACTGTGAGATCAGATAATGGCCTTGAATTCTTCAATCACCAATGTAACAATCTTTTTACTTCCTTTGGTATAATCCATCAAAGTACATCAGTCCATACACCCCAACAAAATGGCATAACTGAGAGAAAACATAGACATCTCCTAGAAATGACAAGAGCTTTAAGGTTTCAAGCTCATGTGCCTTTAAAATTTTGGGGGGAATGTGTACTCACTGCAACTTTCATCATAAACAGACTCCCTTCTACTGTTTTGAATGGTAAATCTCCTTATGAGGTATTCCATAATCATGCTCCTAACCTAAATCACCTAAAAGTTTAAGTTTTGGTTGTCTTTGTTATGCTACCAAACCTTTTAGTACTAATAGATTGTCTCCCAAAGCCATCTTTCTATCTTTATGGGTTATTCAGACACTCAAAAGGGTTATAAACTTTACAACATTGCAACCAGTTCATTCTTCATCAGTAGAGATGTTTCTTTTAGAGAAACTATTTTTCATTTTAAACATCCCAAACACATTTTCCTAGACTATATACCATCTCCCCATTCTTCTTCTTTTCCTATTCCTATATCCGCATTTCCACACCCCACTGATGATTCATTTCCCACTACTGCACCACCAATTCCCTAGATTACACATTCACCTGTGGCTCCTACTGCATTGCCTTTACCTCCACGGAAATCTTCCAGACCTACCAGACCACCTATATGGCATGTTGACTATATTACCTCTTCCACAACCCCACATCTCATTTCCTCTTCCCTGTCATACTCACACATCATTCCATCTTACTAGGCTTATCTTTCCACTCTATCTTTCTCTATGTTAGAGCCTACTTCTTTTGATCAGGTTGCTCAGGACAATAACTAGATTATTTCTATGGACCAAGAAATTCAGGCCGTCAGTGATAACCACACTTGGAAAATTGTTGATTTACCTGCTAACAAAACTCTTATTGGTTGTAAATGGGTGTATAAGATCAAGTATCAGGCTGATGGCTGTGTTGAAAGATATAAGGCTCGGCTTGTAGCTAAAGGCTTCACATAACAGGAAGGTTTAGACTATCACAAGACTTTCTCACATGTTGTAAAAATGGTGATAGTTAGACGTGTTGTGGCTTTGGCAGCTCAACATGGTTAGTCTCTCTTCCAAATAGATGTCTACAATGCTTTCCTACAGGGTGATTTATTTGAAGAAGTGTACATGGTTCTACTTCCAGGTTTTGGCAGTCAGGGGGAGAACAACAAGGTGTGTAGACTGCTCAAATCCTTGTATGGATTAAAACAGGCCAGCAGGCAGTGAAATTTGAAACTAACTACTGCCCTTACACAGTCAGGCTTCACTCAAAGCAAACTAGACTACTCCTTGTTCACCAAAACAGATGCTAATGGTGACATAGTGATAATTTTGGTATATATGGATGATCTTTTGATTACTGGAAACAATTACAAGTTGATACAAGAAGCTAAAGATATATTGCATAATAACTTCAAAATGAAGGATTTAGGTGAATTGAGATACTTTCTTGGCATTGAATTTGCTAGATCAAAGAGTGGAATATTGATGAATCAGAGGAGGTATGCTTTGGAGTTAATATCAGAGTGTGGTTTAGCAGGAGCAAAACTAGTTTCAACTCCTCTTGAACAAAATCAGAAACTTACAAGTTTAAAGTATGATGAACATTTTAACCTCATGGATGATACTGAGTTGGAAGACAGAAGGGGCTATCAAAGATTGATTGGAAGGTTGCTATACTTGGCTATGACAAAGCCATATATTTCTTTTGATGTACAACACTTGAGTCAATTTATGCATGCTCCCAAACAATCCCATTATGATGCAGTAATACATGTAGTGAGGTATATTAAGGGACAACCTGGTTTGGGTTTATTAATGAGCAGCAAGAAATTAGACAGAATAAGTGCTTTTTGTGATACAGATTGGGCTTCATGTGTGGTGTCCAGGGAATCTGTAACAAGTTTTGGCATCAGAATAGGTGAGTCTTTAGTTTCATGGAAGTCTAAGAAACAGAATACCATCTCCAGAAGTTCAGCAGAAGCTGAATACATGAGCATGGCAACCACTGTTGCAAAGTTAGTTTGGTTACAGGGTCTGCTACAGGAAATTAAAGCTAAGATTACACTGCCTATGGACTTGCACTATGATAATAAAGCAGTATTACAAATTGCTTCAAATCCCATGTATCATGAGAGGACAAAGCACATCGAAATAGACTGTCATTTTATTAGAGAACGACTACAAGAAGGGCTCATCAAGACTGAATACATAACAAACAGGGAGCAAATGGCAGATGTTTTTACAAAAGCCTTAGGAAAACAATTGCATAGTAACATGTTGTTCAAGTTAGGAATGTTGGACATATTCCACTGTAACGACTCGGAAAATGATAGAGTGAAACTAGAGCCTCACATGTGAGTTTAGAGTCGAGAACTTAATGAAATGATTATATTTGAATTTGACCCAAAAAGTTCTTAAAAATGTGCTTCGGAAGTTACCGGAAACTTGTTTAGCTGTATATAAAAAGATCCGTTTCGTTTTTCGAAAATCCGACTTCATATTCTTGTTTAGGGGGTCAAATTGAGTGGGAAATGGGTCTAACCCAAATTTTAGAGCAACCGTATCAAAATCCGAAATTTCCAAGTGAAGCCTTTTTCGAGGGTCTACTTTGAAGGGTCATATCTCCTAGCACACGAATTATTTGGGTGGCCAATAATATATCCATGGAAAGCCCTTTGAGTTAGCTACCTAACGCACTTCGTTTCACCTCATTCGGAGTTCGGACGAAGAAGTTATGCCCATTTCCGTAAAGTCTGTCCGGCAGCGAATGCAATTTCCAGTAGCTAATTTTACTGTTCACCCGCCCCATTTTTTTTTCTAAGTGTTGGACGATTTTTCCAAAGGGCATATGTTATTTCCTATATACCATTAGTTCAATTCCCATCTCTAAAACATTTCCCAAAACACCTCTCCCATACTTAGACACAAGAACAAGATATAACACTTCCACCAAAGGTGGATTCAACCTACCAACAACAATCGTCACATATGGACATTTAAAGAGAACATACTTTCAATCACACTACAATAACACTTTGTACAAGATCACCTTATAACCATAAGATTACCTTCACATAGTACTATAACACTTCATAACTTGATAACACTTTAATTCAATAGATAATGCCTTCAAGGCCATATTCATAATACAATCCATAATTAAACACCTCCACCATAAGTGGATCAAACCAAGCAAGAACAATTATATCAATAATATGAGATTAAGCCAACTTACCATCCTCCAAAGCCATAATTTATGGCCTTAAAGGCATAGTATGAGAAATGGGAGTGTTATTATGACATTATATGAATGAGAATTCAATGAAGATATGTTATGAATGTAAAGGTGTTGTTGTAGGTTGTTGTTCACTGGTTTGGTTGCATAATTACTACCCTATTTTCCATGCTCTTTGATTCCATTACATGCCTTCAAGGTGTTTGACAAAATGTCCAACTATGGAGAATTGATGAATCGATGCTTTAAAGTTTGAGTTATAAGATGTATGGAAATCCAAAGATGTGTTGATGACACTCATGAATGTTGATGATATAATATGAAGGATTCTTCAATATAAAGTATACCTTGAATTGGTAGGGCTTATGCATCATTTTCTTGTATAAATGATTATATTGTTGATTGTTGAATCCTTGGATCGGTAGGCTTATGGCACCCTTCCACACATGCTTATAATGAACCTTGGATCAGTAGGCTAATGGCACCCTTCCATTAATGATAAGTAATGAACCTTGGAATCGGCAGGCTTATGGCACCCTTTCATGTGTTAAATAATGTACCTTGAATCGGTAGGCTTATGGCACCCTTTCATGTGTTAAATAATGTACCTTGAATCGGTAGGCTTATGGCACCCTTTCATGTGTTAAATAATGTACCTTGAATCGGTAGGCTTATGGCACCCTTTCATGTGTTAAATAATGTACCTTGAATCGGTAGGCTTATGGCACCCTTTCATGTGTTAAATAATGTACCTTGAATCGGTAGGCTTATGGCACCCTTTCATGTGTTAAATAATGTACCTTGAATCGGTAGGCTTATGGCACCCTTTCATGTGTTAAATAATGTACCTTGAATCGGTAGGCTTATGGCACCCTTTCATGTGTTAAATAATGTACCTTGAATCGGTAGGCTTATGGCACCCTTTCATGTGTTAAATAATGTACCTTGAATCGGTAGGCTTATGGCACCCTTTCATGTGTTAAATAATGTACCTTGAATCGGTAGGCTTATGGCACCCTTTCATGTGTTAAATAATGTACCTTGAATCGGTAGGCTTATGGCACCCTTTCATGTGTTAAATAATGTACCTTGAATCGGTAGGCTTATGGCACCCTTTCATGTGTGATGATGTCAAAGTAATGAACTATTCTATGGGAATGTAGGCTAAGCACCGAGCGGATTTGGTTAGATGGAAACTCCCCCGACAGTTAGGCATGAGTTTCAATGATCGTCTACCTTATCCCATAAACTATGTGCCCGCATAGGAAGCTAGTGGATCCATTAAGCTATATATACCGGTCTTCCTTAGGCAAGTAGACCACCTCTTTTCGGTGTGGGGACTCATGACACCGGATTCCATGACAAGCTCTCATGGTCTATGTCGGTTAAATGCTTACTTCCCATCATGTGAGATTTCATTATGGTTTCTTGATAGGTTCTACAAAGTGTAGGTAGTAGTATGGGATGCTACCTATACATTGCACGAGTAGGCTTGGAGAGGGTCATAGTGAGTTTCTCTAAATCCTAATGACTGTGACATGAATGTACCCTAAATGAGGTTATTAAAGAATGTTGGCTCTTAAATGCTTAATATGTTATGCATGTTATACTTGGGTTATATTACGAGTTATTTTCCCTTGTCATGTCTTAATTAATGATATACCTCTTATGTATGAATATTGTGCAAAGGTGAAAGAAAGGAATGATAAGTTACCTTAAGTGACCTCAATGTGGTGCCTTAGTATGGATGGTGGTATGGGACGCCATCCATACATTGCACGAGGTATAGCATAAGGGTTTCTTGAGGTGAAGGTCCAAGGTAAAGGTTTTCATGTTGATATTGTTTAAAGGTGATATTATGACTTACTTGATGTTATGCTTGTCTTGTATGTCTTTTATGCTATTGTTCATGATATTTCAAAAAGGTGGCCCATCCAACTTGAGGGGGAGTGATAAAATGTGAATTGTATATAATTAGCTGGATCAGTTAGTCTGTTAGAAAGTTAGTTACAGGAGTAAATAAACACTGTTAGTTAGGAACTATGTATAAATAGTGCATTGTTGATAATGAAAAGTTCAAGTCGGTTATTTTCAGTTTACACTGTTACTCTCAATTTCTCCTCTTCTCCTCTTCCTCACTTCAGTATCTCTAACATAGCTAGAGGATTAGCTTTCAACAATATTTAATTCATTACACCAAATTGTTGATTTGGAGATGGAGATGACACAAAAAGAATATCAGGAGTAGTTTATTCTTGTTTTGATTTTGGAAGCTATGAATAAAATATCCAAAACTTAAACAAAAAACAAACAAACATGTTTTTGTTCAAAAATAAAAAATAAAAAATATTGGGAGTAGTATATTTAGATTTAGTAAATATTTTAGGATAATACTTTTTTATTTATGTGCGAAGAACAGACTCTACTACTATAGCACCTTAACATGGATCGGGTTAGAGATCGGGTTTTTTCCCATCGGTACCCGTATCTCTTTCAAAGCCCTCCAAAATCCCCTGCTAAACCCTAGAAATTTTGAATTTGCCTAATTCGTTTCTTCAATTTCAACTGAAAAAATGGAGGAATCACCACCGTCCTCCTCCTCTAATGGAAGAGTTGACGCTGTTACTGAGACAATGAATCAGTTGAAAGTAGCAGAAGAAGGCGATGATGGAAGTCGCGTGCAAGTCACGTGTTTCTCTGAAGTCGTTAACGATGCTACTCTCTACTTTCAGATCATTCGTCTTCAGAATCAGGTTTTGTAGCTCCCTTACACCAATTAACAAAAGATTATCGATATGCATTTTTTATAGAACTATTTTGTTAGTATAAAATTGTCAGAATTTAGTGAAGTTTTTTATTCGTTTTTGAGGTGGTAAAGTAAGTAAGCACGTAGTAGTATGTTAGAGGAATTTGGGGGAGAAGTTGAAAATTTATGGAAGATTTGGAATATGATTTTTTGGGGGTTAGGTTTTGGTTGGCAATTTAGGACTGGAAAAAGACGAATTAGTCACTATTTTGTCAAGAGCTATATCCAACATATGTGCAAATAGACAGTAATGTATTGGGTAAAACGAGAGAAGGCCGGCTGACATAGTTTGGCCTACACTTGTGCTGGTCCATAACTACAATACTTTGATAGCTAAAGGTGTTTGAAAGAAAATGAGATTGACCTAAACTCACATGGAGGGGTAAGGGAAGCTGTCAGAAGAAATCTACCATTTCACAGAATCAATCTGGACTTAGTTTAAGGATAAAACGCAACGGAAGCAAAGTATCCATATGAACTACCAACTCATTGGAATTAAAGTTTGGCTACTGTTGTTACAGTTACGAGTGTTGGCTGAGAATATTTTTTTGTTTGGTTAAAGAGTTTTGTATATTACTGTAGGAATAGATTTGCAATTCAGAGAACAAAAGTGATATTGGAATGATGTAGTTCCAACTTCCAAATCGAGCAAAAGAGTTTCCAAGAATTCATACAGCCAAAGCCCATTTGGTTGTGATTGAGTCTTAATGATTGATTGATGATGTTCATAAATCGATTGCTTATGAATGAAAATTACAGCTGAAGCCACAAGAAAGCTAACCATCGTGGTATTAAAAGTACTCACCAGACAATTGTTTTAAATACTTCTGATGTCAGTTTGCCATGGACTTGGTAGTATGTGCGAACTGGTGGTTGGTTCAGTTGAGTGACATTCAATATGCTTTGGGATTTTTTCTATTGCAATTGAGGTGTTTCTTCGATTATTATTTTCGTGGATGCATTAGCACTGCTGCCTAAGAACATCGTGTCCACCAATTTCACCATAGCGGCCTGTCTTAAACTCCTAGTAGCCTAAGAATAAGCAATTGTCGAGATTGAAGAAGCTTAGGGTCTGTTTGGATTGGCTTTTGGCTTATGACTTATAAGCCAAAAGCCATAAGTTAGGATTTCTAACTTATGACTTTTGGCTTATTTTTGTTATTTTGACTTAAAAATAAGTGCTTATAAGCACTTTTTAACTTTACCTAAACACTTCAAAACTGCTTAAAAGCTATTTTGGCTTAAAGGCACCTAAAATAAGCCAATCCAAACGGGCACTTAGTTCAGTAATGATTCAAATTGATCAATAAAAAGCTGTTCAAGTAGGAATTTGAAGGTTCATTATTTCATTAAGCAATTTTATCGGTTGGGCATGGGGATCTATATAATAATCCAGAGAAAATAAGAAGTTAGAAAGTTGGACAAAATGTTAGAAGTTTACATTTGACAGCAAATGCAACAGAAAATTGAGAATTACAGTTAATACAAATGTTAGCATGTTGAAGGATCAACTTTGCTGATGCATTTATGACCCATTAACATCTTCTATCAAGACAAAATGAGATGTTGTGTATAGAATTAAGAGAGAAGTATTGAAAACACCCCTAAACTAGGTGTGAATTATTAGTTTCATCCCCAAACTATTGACAGCTTTAAAAACACCCCTCTACTTGACTAACTTAACTTAAATACACCCCCGATCTTACAACATGAGTGATATACACCCCTAAATTCTTGCCAAGTTTAGGGGTGTTTTCAACACTTCTTTCGGCTTTTTATTAAGAGTTACATGTCATACAAGAGTTTGAGACCACTTGCTATGTCTTGTAGCAAATCGGGGGTGATCGGAGGTGTGTATCTAAGTTTAGTTAGTCAAGTAGATGGGTGTTTTTAAGATTGTCAATAGTTCGGGGATGAAACTAATAATTTGCATCAAGTTTAGGGGTGTTTTCAACACTTCTCTCTAGAATTATTGAATTTCTTGATTAGTTGTTGTGGTTGCTGATTTTTGTTAATTATGCGTGTGAAATGTCTACAAGTTTTAATGAATAGGTTACTTTTTATTTAGAATAATTTCTTTTCATCCTCTATAGATATATACATGGATTGGTTGCAACTCCACCAAACTTGGGGATTTGTATGCAGCTGCTCCAACAAGACCTGTAAGTTTGGAACTTGATATATATTGCACTTCAATTTTTTCTTTATACTGCCACCTTTCTCGTCATCTATGTAATTGCTTTTGAGTAAAGTTAATGAGAACTGAGAGTCATACTGATGATTATACTCATAAAGAAAAAGTGATATTGACTAAATAAGTTATCGGAAAAAAATTTGAAATAAGTAGGGAACAAAACAAGACAGGAACTCAAAATGAGATATTATAAGACTGTACAGAAATTTGCCGTACTCTCACATAACCTCTCTCCATATCCCCTTAAAATATTTAGATGTTGAGGTGGGGAATGAATGTTATATTTCAGAGGAGAGAAGGTGGTTGCGATTCGTCTTGTCTATTTCAGTTGTCAAACTCTTTATGTCATGTGCAGGGCAATACTGTTAGCGTGAGTTCCTTGACAGGAGGATCATCTGATAATACAGGAGCTGGTATTGCCCGTAGAATAGGTATATTACTACTTAAAATAAGTCAGTCCTAGACATTATTCTCTTGATATATCGTCTGACATAGATCCTTGTGCAGTTCTTAAGACTGGAATCAATGTTGTACTTGCTTCTAATATCCCCAAGAACAGCCCCATGCTTGAGGTTTGATCTCTTTCTGTTCCCACTCTGTTTATCCTCCTTTTCTAGTTTCTATCTCTGCATGTTTGTGTTCCCTTTTTCAAAATTCTATTTGGACGTCATTTCCATTTATATAGCTGTTAACTACATGGATTTGTAGATATCTATTGTCCATAAAATTAGGCATCTCATCTTGTGTGTGTATATATATATCTCCAGCTGTTAGCGTGATTGTAATTTTCCCTTTCTTGCTTATTCAGGCAGCTGCTGAGAAAAAGTTGGTGCAAAAGCTTATCAGTCTAGGCTACGGAAAGCCTGGACCTCGAGGAGCATCTCCGTAATAGATGTCCTTGCGTATTGAGCTCAATGTAGCAGTTAACTCATTGTGAGATATTACTCTAGAAGTCATGCAGAATACAGGAAAACAGAAGAATGAAAAGCCAACTATGCCATGGATACGACATCCAACAACCAGATCGAATCATTTACCATCAGCAATGAAAATGAAATGATGATCACATAGGAACTTGATTATTGTGCTGTGCTTATGTTCTTATTACTGAATACTAGAATATTGGATGCGATGAATAGCTCCGGAAGTGCAATTTTCATGTCTGTGTGATGAACTGATTGACATATTTACGAGATCATCAATTCATACGTCTAATTTGTTAGACAATGATAGTACTTACCCTCTTTAGTGTTTTCTTTTCTGAGTAAAGCCCTATTAAGAACTTGCGCTTGTCATTATTGTTAGTGGAAAGATAGTTGTGAGCAAGGCTAAGTTTTCCCAGATCAAATGTCAAGACTGATGATATATCGCATTGGAATTATGTGCAAAAAGAGTGTACAGGGACAACAATTAGATAATTTTCAGTACCATGGGAAAATAATCAGATCCAGGTGTCTAAAATTGTACTCCAACAACCTAAATTGCAATCCATAGCCAAAGCCCAAAAAGGCACAAGTCTCAGCAGGTAAGAAACACTTGACTAATGTTCGAGGAGATAAAATTAAGATTCCCAAAGTGTCACCATCGTCTGGTTAAAACACCGCCAAGGCACGAAGCATGGTCTCAAGACCTCTGATATGGAAAAATAAATGAACATGATAGATCACACTCTAAAGATGATGCTAAAGTACTTTAGTTCCTTGATCATATTCAACAAAGTACCTCAAAATGGAATTTGAAAACTAGATAGGTCTATTCATTTGAACCAGCAGGACCAACAAGGACTCCTTGTGCAGAGCCTTCCTTTCGACCACCTTCCTCCTTTACTTCAGCATCAGGTTTTCTGATTCTAATTTTATACTTGGCCTCGAAGTCTGAAATCTCCTTTTTCTTTTTCTCCAAGGCTTCATTCAGTCGAGCTATCACTTCCTCAATTCCTTCCTTATTGCGTTGAACAGCAGGAAGGACCTCCTTGATGGTTCTCTCTACAAGAACACCTCCAATCATCCTATAACACCGCCTTGCAGGATCAAGTGGTTGTATAGCATTGATCACGAGTGAGTGCTCACTAACTTCCATTTCTAGTTCCGTAATTTTAGAGTAAATCTGGGTGATCTCAGACCTCATGGAACTGTAGACGTTGGCAACTGCTTGCTCATTGATTGGTTCTTCAGCTCTAGCAGCCATAGCACTGAGACACAAAATAGACTATGTCAAACATCATATCTATATCAGCAACTCCAATCACAAATAGTGGTGATGAAAGAATCAAATATCAAAGCCCGCCGTATCAAGACAAAGGTAATCTCTATGAATTCATGTTATTAGGGCAAAAGAGAAACCAAAAGGACAGTAGAATTCATGTTATTAGTAAAAGCCTCCAAGAAATACAGTTGCATAATTGAAACACAAATGAAAACATTTGCTTGGAAGGGAAACTGAAGCTAGGACTTCTCGGGGCTTAGAATTGCATGGAAGCAAAGAAGAAAATTAACTGACAGGGAGAAGTGGAGAACAACTTTTCTTTTTGATCAAGGGAGAGCACGAAAACAATGGTACGTCAAAACATGATTCTCCTGTAATGTCTTCTCCAAAAGCCTCCAAAATCATTCTCATATCCATTAACAAGACCCCTATTCGATATTCAGTAAAAACACAAGAAGACCAATTGATTAAACTTTCAATAATATGTACCATGATATTACCTCTCACAGCCAATATGAAATACTATATAAATGATTCCATCTACCAAATACATTTCCTCAGGAACAAGTCCTTAGATTTGTTGGCAGTATTCCCAGATTTCAGTTTAGCCCTCAATGGTTGTCATTATCTAGTATCCGTACATCACTAGGGGTCACAATGGAACCCAGAATTAATACATATCGTCCAAATGATGAAAACGTGCGGAACAAAATCAGCACAAATTTTGGATTCTAACTTGTTTTACGATATACCTCAAAGCTTATTGAAGTCCTAAAAATGGTTTTGGAAATGAGTTGTCCTTCCTATTCTCCTCCTCCTCCTGCATCCCCCCACCCCTAAATATGTCTATTATCAGCTGAAGCTCTATCTATAACTAACCATTGCTCTTTTCTTTTCCTTGCCTTGTTGAATAGGCACTATTAATTTTTCTTAAAATATCAAATCTTCCTTGCATAAGGTTTAGTTGTCTCCCGAATAAAAGTATAATGTTATCTGAACCAAGTGAATAAATACTAATGTTTTCTAAAATGCCTTAACGAAAACATATTGTTTGAATGGTTTACCTGTCACATATAATGTTTCTTCTTGTTCCCACAGACACCGAAACTAGATATTGTAAATTGAGCTATAAACAACTTGGATAAAGATTATTAGAATAGAAACTTAGAATATCCCCCAATGTTAGGCAAATGCTGTGATCATACTCCCCCAATCCACCCCCCTTAAGTAGCATCTCATCTCAAGATTATGCAGCTTTAGCATTAGCAAATATAAAAAAATTCTTCACTAACTTAATCCTGCATAATAAAGGCTCAATGTAGTGATCTATCTCCATTTACCCCTAAAACTAGTGATGTTTTCCTTGACACTAGCACACACGGGTTATATATCTGCAATATGCATCTTCTACAAATTACTATGGACATTTATCATTACCAATTAAACCTAAATCAACAAATTAAAAGGCAAACAATATAGTAAAACCCATGAGAAACCAGTTGCATAGCCTTCAGTAAAATAAATCCAAGAAAATCAACCCAGGGGAAGCAAATTACAGTTTAAAAAAACTGCAAGACGCACCAAGTTTTGAGCTTTATTAACCACAAAACGACCAGTGAATCATAAGATGATTTGATTTGACAAAGACCTAATTGTTAGGAATCATCATTAACTCATAAACACGAAATCACAAAGCAAAATTCAAAGACCTAAAACAAGTTAATCATGACTTACCCGAATAATTCTGTGACCTAGCAAACTGCGAACAGTGGGGAAAAGAAGAAAAATAATAGGGCAAACTTCGATTTTGCTGAAGAAAATGGAGGAATCAGCAGGGCTTGTTTGGTGTTGAAAAAAAATGGAGGAAGAAGAGAGATTTATTTTGGGTTTTGGACTGGGCCGCTATTACATATGGAGCGGGCAGCCCATCTGCACGGACATTATATTTCGAAACTCGCGAATACATTGCTTATTCGCCCGATACATAGTACATAAGTTATGTATCTATATAACTATAAATAAGATTCATATTTATATGTTTGAAACAATTGGCGTTATGTATCAATAATAACATTTATACCAGATACATTGTACACAACAAAGTTGTAATGTATTTGATAGAGGTGAAGTGATGTATCCGGATGTTAAGAGAGAGGGAAGGAAAAAGGGAATTTTGTAATTAATCAAATTGTAGAGATTTTTAGAGGTAATGTTATCTTAAGTCGTGTAATTACATAATTTCCCTATTTTTAATTTTTTTAAATGTTTGTTTGAGCTAACAACACAAATCACACCAGTTTAGGGACTAATTACCTACCTTCACTTTAGTTTCCCATTTTTGAAATTATCTTTCGTACCACATTTACTTACTTTGCCAAATACATGTAATCTAGTGCACTCGAATACGTGTCGATCAAATTAGGTGTAATTTATTTCAGATATATTGTATTCACATGTTTTTTTTTTTGCTAGTGAAAATCAAACGAAGCATAACATTGAAAATGTGGAATTTAAAAATGCACGAAATTAATGATTCATGAAGTAATGTACTCTCTTATTTTATTTTATTTTATTTTATTTTCGTAATTGAATCCTCTATTCATGAATTGGATGTGCGATGGGACCCCTTTGTTGATGAGGATAGCTAAAATCTTTTTCTTTTTAATGATAAAGACCGGGTTTCTAAGCTCGATGTGGGAAGTGGAGATCCCCGATGGTTAGAAATAGAAAGAGTAAAACCAATTTTCAATACTTAGCTTATGTACCACTACAAAGTACCAAACATTCTAATTGAATTAGATTAATATCAATAATTAAAATGTCACTACGTAAAACATCTGAAATTAATAACCAAAACTTTTTACTTCATAATTTATAGACAACTTTCTTTTACCAGACCTTCAAGAAATTTTTGCATTATTTATTTTCAAACTCCTTAAGTATAGCACACAAAAAGGCATGAGAAAAAGTAACGTTGCAAAGAGAAGCAGATAATTAACATGATAAATACATTACAAAAGTAATGGACATCTTTAACTATTATTTAATTGACTTAGTGGGAGTTATGTATTAATGAATAAGGATACTAGATTACATGTTACATAAATTAACAAAAAAAATGCAAAAAAGGGAGGAAAATGTCGAGAAAAAAAAAAGATTTTAAAAATGCAGTAGTCATAAAATTAGGCAGAAATGGAAAAAAATTGAATAGGCAGCTAACAAGATCAAATATGATAATCATCACATGAATCATCAAAATGACTCAAAAGGCGAAATCCATCGATGACCACGTAAAGTTAGCACTAAGTCACCACTTCCCCACATGATTTAGCATAAAAGAGTACAAGCAGAGGGAGATCCAACTTAAAAACATACTAATTATCCTTTCTTCCTTCACTAGAAAAGTCTAACAAACAAGAGAATGTTCACACTTAATTATTTTACATTAGTGTTCTGTTAACAAAATACACCAATAAATACACATCAAAAAGAAGAAAAGAAAAGAAAATAAACATAGGTACCTTCAGAGCTAAATACAGATGGACAAAATTACACAAATCTTTGAAATGGTTTCCTCCCAACTACAGTGGGCGTCGAACCAGTAGAATGCACACTCATATGATCTCCCATAGATTCATGTTCCTTTAAAGAAGCAGCATCCTTTCCAGACCCTTTGTTCCACTTGACAGACCCAGTACTACTTGGAGTCAAAGGAAACGACAGCCTCCTCCTCGAGCTGTTAGATGGGGTACCTATGTTTCTCTCCTCAAGAATGGTTTTTCCTCTGAATTTAGCTTTGGCTGAGATGGTTGGTGACATGTAACTTGGACCTGAAAAAGGAGGACAGCTCATGAGGCTATCGTCATCCTTCATGGAATGATTGAAAGGGGAATCAGCAGCACTAGCACGGCGTCTTGAATACTTTGATACGCTCGAGCTGCTCATTGGTGATGATGTTCTTCTGGGAGTATGTATTAGTTTTCCCCTTAATGGAACTGCAGACTTAGTTGACCTCGGGGTAACTGATTCATGACTGTCATAATCCAAATGGAGGTGTCTGAAGTTTTGACTTAGACGCCATGGACTTGGCTTGTGTTCCGAAATTGCCCTTGATGGTGTTGAATGGACGTCTTTTACAGCAGATTGGCTCTCGGAATCATTTCCTGGAAGTAGCTGGTGGTTCAACCAGTTCCACCACCAAGGAATTCCACTGGTTCGGATGTCCGTAGCTGATTTGGGGTTGCTTCTCCACAACTGTTAAAAAGAGGTATGCAACATGGTAAGCCATATATAGGGTTAACGGAGGTATTGAGTTTGTCAACATGTCTTGGCCAAGAATAACAAATAATGATAATCTTTGAAAGATATTATGTGTTTACCTTTAACGGATTGCCAGAATCACTAATGGGAAGTTGAAACAAGAAAATTGAAAGTTTTGACATTTGTGGTAATTTGCACAAGTGCATCTTAATTTGATAATCTTTGAAAGATTAGTCAAAAGCAACAAACAGAGAGATCATTATGATGTACTTAGTACCAGGATTCACATTAGATAAAAGATTTGGTAAGAAAGAGAACCACTAAAGAAATATTTCAATAACTTGGCCGTAAGCAGATAGAAATTGTTATGATGCACTTAATAGCAGGATTGGTACAACATAAAGGAAGTGATAAGTGTTGACACCCAATTTTGGCTTAACATTTTCAAAATTCGTAACTTTTAAGTTTTATTTATTTATTGTTCAAATACATTTTTATAATTTTAAATAAGTTTATAGATATTTATCCTTATTTCTCAAAATTTCAGGATTTTTTATGAGTTAATTTTAATTACATCATTTTTTGTCACAATCAATTGAATATGTTGTGAACATCGTATCTTTGATTGAATCATTAATTTTATAAAATTGCATTTTTTATTTGTCACATCTATTAATATTTATTTTATTTGTTACTTTTATTAATATTCATTTTTTATGTTTTAGCGCAGTCTAGAGATACATTCAAATACGGATAAAATTGCATACACGGATATTTTATAACCGGTGGTTTTAGCCCACGGTTTTAAGATAGTGGTATTGTACTAAGACGGTTTTCAATTTTCTATTTAAATAATTTCTTGATCATTAAGTTAGTGGTGGTGAATAAGATTTTCAGATTTGGGGGTGTAATTTAGAATTATTTTTTTTTTTTTTTTTTTTTGAGAAGGTAACATTTTAAATTCTTTTATTATTCATTATCTTTATAGGTACCCAGAGTTGCTTCCCATTGAAGCTATTCGAACAAAGTTCGAATTATATTATTTATTCATTATTTTGTATAATTGACGTTAGGCAAGCTTAGGTCATTTATCATATTATAGTTTTATTTTATTATTTGTGTATATTGCATTTTTATTATAGTTGTATATTATTGTTATCTCCTCCTCAATTTGAAAAAATGAATTCAGTCGGGAGTCGGGACCCACAATTGTGGATTTCGAAGAATGCCTTAACACCTTTCCTTCAGAATTACTTGAACCCTTACCTAGAATCTATTGGTTTCGTAGATCATTTAATTGATTTCCTAGTTTTCCTAAAATTAGGTGGCGACTCCCTTAAAATTCGTTTTTTCTTAAAATTCTTTTAAATTGAATTAATTGATTATTTTTTGAGTCACCACGATGTTTCTCCTTATATGAATAAAGTAGGGATGTAAACAGAATTCTCTGGTGTGAACTCGCCCGATTTCAGGTGGAAGAAAGGGGGTGTTTGGTGACTTCCGACGTGGAGGAAGAAATGGAGAGAAAGGTGGGGTTGTGGTTCTGGTTTACTTCGTTTTGGTGGTTGTATGGTATCACTAGTAGCTCGTGGGTAGAGCAATGGTGGTCGGAGCTCATGGGTTTCACCGGAGAAGAGGGATAACAGTGAGGAAGAAGAAGAGTTTAACCTGTGGGGTGTGTTTGTTAGAGAAACAAAAAAGATAAAAACCAAATGGGGTTTTGCAAGAGTTGGAACCTCCGGTTAGATCCGAAAATAACAAGGAAAAAGCTAAATGGGTTGGGGTCTTTTGGTCGTGGACTAGGCGGAGCTCCGGCGAAAAGTTTACTGAAAAAATATGAACACTAAAAGAATTTCTTAAAGACTAAAAAATCTAAAAATTACACCCATTATCTATAATCTTATCCACCACCACTAACTTAATTACCAAGAAATTGTTTAAATAGAAAATTGAAAACTGCCTTAGTACAATACCATTATCTTAAAGTCGTGGGCTAAAACCACTAGCTAATAAAATATCTGTGTATTCAAATATTTTATGTATTTAACTGTATTTCTAGACTGCGCTAAAGACATCAAAATGAATATAAATAAAAGTAACAAATAAAAAATGAATTTTAACAAACGTAATGAATAAAATGAATGGCATGTAAACAAAAATGCAATTTACCATAAAATAATGATTTAATCAATGACACAATATTCATAACATATTCAATTGATTGTTACAAAAAAAAATGTAATTAAAAAACTAACTCATAAAAATCTAAAATTTTGAGAAATAAGGATAAGAATCGATAAACTTATTTAAAATTATAAAAAATGTATTTTGTACTATTGAATTAATAAAACTTAAAAGGTATGAATCTTTAAAATGTTAGGCCAAAATTGGGTGTCAACAATAAGCATGAAACAGAATGATCCATTACTGCATTATCAAAGTACATTTACGCAATGGTTACCATAGATTTTACATGCTTAAGAACATAAGTCTAATGTACCTGGTGAGAACATGCATAGCTCATTGCTCTCTCCCTCTTGATGACTGCCTCCACTTTTTCCCGCCGCCTTGCTTCTACCTCATCTTTAGTTAGCATACTATTATTCCAATCATCATGGTTACCTGCTTCAGTCTAAAACAAAATTTCCTTTTTAACATCAGACGTAATTCAAAATATGTTCGAAGACGAAAATAACTTTTGTTCGACAACTCTCATATCCTTACACTACAATATATGTACAAAAATGAATTCCTAGAACCTAAATTGGAATTGTTGAAGAAGCTGCGTACCATCTTTGACCAGTGGAAGAATCCATCAAATCTTTCACAAGATAATCAAAGCACCAATAATGAGGAAAACTACCCAATTTAAATGACCCAAATTAAATCTACTAAAGAATGTAGGCGAACAGTGCCTCCAAAATATGGCATCGGCCTATACCACTAAATAGGTGAATACCACAAGATATGTAGCAGCTTAAACTTACCAGCTGAGTCCATTTGCTTAGAGTGCTCTCAGCTTCTTTATCATTCATGTAAGCTTGACTATGGAGTGCCTGGAACATCTGACTCCTCCTTGACTGAATTTGCATTTGAACCCTACCTAGAAGTTGCATTTGTTTCATGGCATTTACTGTCTGCCGCTTTACACTTCTGCTTCTGACCACTCCTTGAAGTCTTGCTAAACCACTCAAAGATTTGAAACCCCTCCTTGCCTGTGAAAACAAAGTTCATTCACATAGGATATGTAACACTTGTTAGCAATTGATAGACTCTCTTGGAACCAAACATTCGTGTCCCATCAATGACCTGCTCTAGAAAGGGGAGAAAATGGAAAAGGACTCTAATGGTTCTTTTTTAAAAAAAAAAAAAAAAAAAAAAAAAAAAACTTTATATGATGCAATGAACTTCTATTCACTCCTACTGAACCACGACAAGGGAAATAACAATGATAACATAAGATCCTATATTGTTTTCTTTGACATAAGAAGTTTTTCTAACAAGTTGATAAGAACAAAATTACTCGAATTTTCAAGATGCTTATGACAGATGAATGCAGACTTTGTATTTCCATGTTTTTTTAAAATCAAGAATTAAGAATTCAGGTCCTACGGAGTCCAGGAGTCATAGTTTCCATGGTTCAAGAGTATAATTAAGACAGTGAGGAAAACTACTCTAGCAGTAAAGTCATTAGGACTGGAAATGGGTTTCTTGAAAACAGCATAAGAAAAGATTGGGGGTCCCAATTACTTATACAAAAGTTCTAATCTCTGTTTTTTCCTATCCTGTTTCAGATAATCTGCAAGTCACTTAATTTATGTCAAAATTTCGAAAAGAAAAATGGAGTTCTCAGACAAGGAAAGTGACCTCCTTTTAAATAATCAGTTAAATATAACCTGTTCCACAGTCAATCTACTAAAACAAATAGTGAAAGGTATAATATTGAGGAAGCTCAGCATTTAAGAAGGAATCGTGAAGATTAAATTCTCAGGTAAAACTATCATAAGGAAAATATGAATGATAAAAGGTCAAAGCATTTCTACAGATCAAGTGAAAATGCAATAACAAGATCCTGATTGTGGTAGAAACAAACTTCTTAGGTAGAAATGAACCCTGAGACCACTGAATGAACTCATCCAGAGCTTTAATCGAAGGGTAAAGAATTTGTTTACCTGTTACCAGTTCTCTAACACACAGCAGGGAGTTTCACCACATAAAAAGCACCTAAATTTTAGACTAAGAGAGCCATAAGTCTTTAACAAAGCATAAAGCTTTTCACATAATTGATTTACTCTCTCAGCTTGATGCTCGCCTTTGGCAATAACAAATAGTTGCAGCAGACATGGAAATGATTACTTGGGAGACTATTAAGTTGTTTCAACAATGACATAATTGTTACCAATATATCATGAGTGCGCAATAACATGACCTATAACTTTTCACTCAAGATCTGGCCAACTCACAAAATCAAGTAGTATTCTTAAAGGCTATTTTCAGCAAAACATTGATGAAGGAGTTATCTTGAATCTTACCATGTAACTTCTGTAGGCTGCCTGTATCTTGGTTGCTGAAAGCTGGAGCGTCAAAGTTGGTTCTGGTCCGTTAGCATAGCTAATCTCATTATGGTTCCTACTCAGCTCTGGATAAGTAGATCTAGGAGAAGAGACCCTTGGAGAAGCCTCCCTAGGAGCAGTAGCCTTTGGGGAAGGAGCACTAGCAGAGGTAGCCTTTGGAGAAGCTTCCCTAGGAGAGAGAGCCTTTAGGGAAGGAGCACTAGCAGAGGCAGCCTTTGGAGAAGCTTCCCTGGGAGAGGTAACCTTTGGAGAAGCTGCCCTGGGAGAGGTAGCCTTTGGAGAAGCTGCCCTCGGAGAGGTAGCCTTTGGAGAAGCTTCCTTGGGAGGGCTAACCTTTGGAGAAGCTGCCTTAGAAGAGATGACCCTTGGAGAAGCGGCCCTCGGAGAGGCGATCCTTGGAGAAGTGGCACCAGGAGATGTAGCCCTATAAGAAGTCCGAGGAGATGCATCTCTAGGTGAATTGATTCTTGGAGAAGTTGGTGTCACAGGGAATGCAGATGGAATGCCAGATTGTTCAGAAGTAGGAGGCCTAACAAGTAGGTTCTGATCATCAACCTCCCCCAGTATTTTCTCAATACTGCTTGGTTCTCTGAAGAGGAATGATTTGAACTCTCCATGCCTCAGTATTCTACGACCCTTCTTCTTTTCCTTGGCAGTTTTCTTCCCTGATCCCTGTAACAATCATCCAATTTAGCTAAGGGTTGTATAATAATGTTAGAAGCGTAGATATCCGGGGCAAGTTCTTCCCCCATCCTCATATGATTTGTTAAGGAATATTTAAGGAAATCAGGCCAGAGCTGAATTTCTCCAAATCGTTCACCCTTGGTCCACTTTATAAACACAATTCTCAACCAGGATTAGAAGTTAGATTGACTTGAATAGGAAAGAAGAAACTACATCAATTATTGAAGTTAGTTTATTTCATCATAAGATAACAACTTCTGGGACAGATGCAAGTAATATGAGAATATCAAGTTCAAGAAACCAGACTTTTATAAACTTACATAGGCAGACTTCTTCTTGGAGTTACACGTAAAAACCCTTTTGAGGGCATAAAACCAACTGCCTTTTTTCCCCATGCTTCTAGCATTACTGTGTCACCCTGAAAGAGAGAAGGAAACTTAACTTAATTGACATTTCAAAAAGAACTTAATTGAACACATGCACTGCGAAAGCAACATCATACACTTATTGTATTGAACAGAGATATTCTAGAACGAAACCCAAGATGGAGGCATTTTGAGCCTGCCGAGGAGAATACAACGCAAGCACTCCAGAAAAAACATAGATTGCCCACCTAAAACCAAATACATCAAAAATTTGCAAATCATCTAATTTACTCAGTTAGTTTCCCTTATTGATAAGCATCTTGAAGTAAAGTCATCAGTATTATTTAAAGATGATTTTTCCGTAAGTTCAAATTTGGAGTTTGCACATTTAGCTGTCATAAGGTGATCAAGGGAGAGGAAAATTATTCACCACATAGAAATGGGAAAACCAAAATAATGAATAAAGGAAAAGGCAAACAGGGAAATGAATTTTTAGGTTATGTTGCTCAAACTCTTAAAAAATGTCTACAGGTGCGTTGTCCAATTCTCTAAAAGTTTCTTCAAAAGTAGTGTATTTTTGGAGAATCCGACACGGTGCAACACCGAAAGTGAAGAATCCATGCAACTTAGTTTTTAGGTCCCTTTAATTTCTTTTCTAGATATTTCATTCTTTGAGTTGACTTTCAAATTCAAACTTCAAGAACAAGAAGGAATCAAACTAAAGGTCAATTTTTTAACTAGCTAAAGACAATAACACACAAGTTCATGTCATCTATCATCTAAGATGATTTCATAATACTCTTCCTTTTTTCCTTTTTTTTTCAAATATAAATAAATTCCTTGCTGCTTTTCAACCTTTTTCAAGATGGTGATGAGATAAGAAAAGAGAAACACAAGGGGGCAGAAAAAAAATAGATACTTTATTACAATAGATGCTAAAATTACTTTCTGATGATGAAATATGTTGTTTTGTCCTTATTTCCTTGACAATTACCAAGAATGTTACAGACAAATAATATCAAGAAATTATAAAATTTAAAAAAAAGAAAAGAAAAAAAGGCAAACCCCCAAATTCTACTCCACATATAAACACATAAAAAAAAATCAATTTTTTAGTTCACAAAGGAGTAAAGATTACATTTTTTTTTCCCCTAAAATCACCATCCAAACTTGCAGAGTTTACAGAAAGTAAATTAATTTATGAAAGAAAGAAGCCCCATGTACCTTAAGTTATGTTTAAAGTCCTCCATGAAAACCCCTTTCAGAGAAAGCTGAAACCAAAGCCAAAAAGCCAAAAGCCAAGTCCAACAAGTAACCCAAAAGCAAAACTTGAGCTACCCTTCTCTTCTCTTCTCTTCTCTTCTCTCTCTCTCTCTCTCTCTCTCTCTCTCTCTAGAATCTTTCCCCCTTTTCTTCCTCCTAACCTCCTCCACTTTGTTATACTAATACTACCATTAACTTGGTGCTCCTTTCAGACTTTTTTGAGTCTAATTACCCAATTTTATTATTATACAAAAGAATCTGCTTCTTTGTTGCTTGCACAATTTATTAACCTTTTCTTTTTGTTCTTTTTTGACCTTTTATTTTTTCCTACCTTTTCCAGTTTATACTTTCCTCTTTTTGTCCAGGTAATGTGAATTTAAATTCGTCAAACTCAAATACTTGTTTGGTACAAAGAAAAAATATTTTTAATGTAAAATGTATTTTTGGAAGAAAAAAATTTGGACTTTTACTTACTTTCTAGTGTTTAGTAAGTAAGTAAAAAAATATTATCTCAAAAATATTTATATGTGATTTAGCAGGAAACTACGGAAGCATAATGGGATGAGAAGTGGAGTTGGGGATTGGTGAGATTGAGAGAAGATAATAAATTGAAACGTCGGAACTTATTTTCTCTATTTCTAAATTGGAGTCATTTTTCTCCTTTATAAAAAAATTATTATCAAACATAAAAAAATTAAAAATATTTTCCTCAGTAACAAATATAGCAATAGATGATAAACTAAAAAAAGAAAGAAAAAACTGTCTAGGAATTTATCAATAAGGGGTAACTGATAATAAATTAGTAATTAATTAATGGAGTTTGGACCTGACCAAACAACTTAATTGTTTAATAGAGCATTAATTAATGACAATAAATTTTTTTCTATTTTAAGTTATAAGTTATATGACTTTTCTCTCATTTGAAAACGTATAAAAATATTTAATATATTTCTAGTTTCGTATAACTTTCAAATTAGATACAACGAACTATTAAGTTTTAAAATTTATGTAAACCTTTTTTTTAATATTATCACCACATAAGTCATATTAAATTTCTTATTCAGCCAACTTTATTTTTATTTTTATTTTTTTTGGTGGCCACTTTGTCAGTCAATAATTGGTGTGATCCAGCCTCAGCTATAACGGATATGTTTGGTTCTTTATTTTTTTATTTAATATATATTTCATTTCGAATATTGTCTGTGGTGACAATGACTGTGATATCATGGGAGAAGGAACACAACATAGTACAATAGCGTAATTTTTTTCGTTCCAATCGATATTCGATATTTGCATTGAAGTTTAATTAATCTGAAATTGTATGCATAGTATAGTAACGTGATACAAACGCCGCTAGCTCTTCTTTGTGCTAAAAGATATAATATAATAATAATATTTTGAGGCAAATTCAAAAATTGAAATTTATGAATTTTTACATTGATTTAAAATTAATATATGATAAGTTTATGAACTTTTAAACAATTTTAAAAGTAATTTAGATAAATTACTATTTTAATTAATATTTCTTAAAAAACGTGTAAAAAATCAAAGTTAATAAGTTAACTGAATAATGGATTACCCTACAAATATATCAAATTCAAAATAATCAAAATTAGAGTTGGTTCATCTTCATTAATAATATAATATATTTGTCGCATTAAAACTTTTAATAAGATATGTTCAAAAGCAAAAGGCAAGAAAAGGGACACTTGCCTCTTTGATTTTTTTATTTAGAATGCAACGTGCGTGTCCGATTGTTGGTTGATTAGTTAGGATCGGATTTACGATATAATAGATAATTTGATGTACTCGTAGGAACTTATAAATTTTAAATTTTTTATTATTTAAGATTTGTTATTTGAAGTCAGGTTGATTTAGATTTACAATTCTATTTAGACATGAAATTTGAACTTCATAAGTTAGAATTCTTTTTTTCTTTTTATAAGCATGATAATTCCAGAATTTTTCATAATTTATAAGTAAGATATAAAAATATCTTAACGCACTGAATTAATAAATCACATATATTTGTATCTCTTTAATAAATAAACATTTTTAATTACATGTTATTATAAATTTTTAAATACACATAATTCTACAAAAATTCACTAGTCTAATAAATAAACAATGATATTAACCGTCTATTATTTGATAAATCTTTCTATATGGTACGAACAATCTATATCAATCATGAGTCTTTTTTTTTTACATAAATCTAAAATTATATTTTTTTAAAATTATAAAATCTAAACTTATGATTCAAATTTTATATTAAAAAATCAAAATCATAAATAGGATTTTTTTTTTTTTAGAAAATCATGTATGAAATGGATACATAGAGATTCATAGCACTATGTTACGTTATTGAGGCAACTTATTCATTTTGTTGTCATTGCTCTTTCACTTCTTATTTTTTTTCCTTCTTTGAAGTATATAAATAATAACCAGTGTAATAGTTGATTAGTAGATTTGGAGATCGCCAATGATTTCATTTTAAAGATTATCTCGATCATTATTTTTGTTATTTTTTCAAATAATAATTATAACGGAAAATGGGTCATATTTGCCCTTATACTCTTAGAAAATGGTTATATTTAAGTTTGTCATACTTTTTTGATATATTAGTCCTTGCCATCCAACTTTGAGTCCATATTTGCCCTTACACAGTTAAGTATTATGTCACCACTTTTATTATCCTACGTGGCGCTTACATGGCTCCTACATGGATATATTTTTTATTATAATTAAAATTTTATTTCCTATTTAATATTTATTCAACCCATGCTTAAATAAAATCCGGCCCATCCAATTTGAAAAACCCGTTGACCCTAACTCCACTTTCGTACCCACCCAGTTTGATAAGAATAATAAGAGGCGCTGCTTCTTCTCGTTTAGCTCTCTCCAAATAATACATTATTTTAAAGATTCTCTCGGTCATTATTTTTGTTTTCTTTTTTAAATAGCAATTATAATATATATTTTTTCTATATTATTTGGATTTATTGGTAGAACTTTTCAAAATTTTACTTTTACTTATTTTTTTAGTAATAAAATTATTAAATTGACGATACGTGAGATATACTATTGATGAAGCTTATACTTGATCATATATACATAATACGTAACATCTCGCGCCCCACCTTTAAAATATTGATTAAAAGTATTTATTGATGCTTTAAGAAAAGTCATAATTAGATTTTTCATTAGTCTATTATTTTAGTATGAGAATTGTGAAAATTTCATAAAATTAAATGGAAAAAAGTGGCATCGACCAAGAGACACAGGCCACGAGGCAACACCAATTGACCATTAGCCATATTAGCTTTCATCCTTTAAAGTAGAGAATAAAATGATCATTCACAATACTTTATAGCTAGCATTTAAATTGGCAATATATATATTTACACATCTCAACACTATAACAATTATTTATTTTAAGCGGCAATATTTATTGTCACAAAAATATTTAGTGATAATTAAATTACATAAAGAATCGCTAATTCCTTTAGTGACATTTATATATATAGAATGCTAATTATAAATATTGATATTCCTTATTGCCGCTAAATATAATATAGTGACAAATATATATATTATTATTGCTAAAATCTTTATTTGTTATAGACAAAAAGCCATGAGAAAACTTGTGGAACGATTGGGAGCAGATGGAGAAATATTTGGCTTTATGTTGTCAATTTTTGACCCTCTTACTTAGAATACTTTCATATAAATTAAAACAGAAGAAACACACATTTAGTTGGCTATATTGACACGTTACTCGCGAAGAATTTAAATATTGTCATAGACCTTAAGGATTTTTATCAACAAAAGCATAGACTTTTCATTTTGTTACTTAATATATACTCCTTCCGTCTAATAATAGTTGTTCACTATACTATTTTAGGATGTCCAACAATACTTGTCCATATATTTTTTCATCATATTGATATGCAAAAAATTGCAATTTTTACTACTTCTCGTATAGTTTTTGAATATCTAAATTTTTTGTTTAAAATATCGAATTAATGTTACCTAATTTAACTTTAAAAATTAATCAAATTGATTTTCGAAAAGCGCAACATGACAAATAAAAGTGGATGGAAGGAGTAGTTTCTTAAGAAGTGTTTAAAGTCAATAGTGGACAAATATTGTTTGACAGAAGGGAAGGGAGTATACTTTTTTTTTGTTGAATTGTGAAATTTTCATAGAATCAAATGACCAAAAGTGTCATCAAGAGAGACACATGCCATGAGACAATTAACACCATTTAAGAAAGAAGTTAAATTAAACATACTCAAATGGCTATATGTAATGGCAAATTAAAATGGACATAGAAACTACTCAAAAGTAAATAATTAGTTGAATTAATCTTCCTCAGCCAAAACCATTCTACTTAAAGGACTTGGGCCAAGTTTTTTTCTTCTTCTCAAAGAATTTCTTCTCCTAATAACTTCCATTTGATTCCTTCTTCTTACTTGCATCATTGCTTCTTCTTCAATCACAAATCTCTTCATTAACACATCATCATTCAATGATTTTCCCCTAAATATTTTCCTCCCTTCCAAACTCATCCTTCCACTTGGTATTCTTTCTTGTGAAATACTCATTGGCTTTGTTCTACAATTACTTTTTCTTGGTGGAACAACGTGATGATCTACTTGAAATACTTCACTATAGGAAGATATTGGTGCACATAGACAAACTCTAGTGAAAGAAGTTGCAACTCTTAAAGAAGTGCATCTTCTTAGCTTTTGTGATCTATTATTGGAATTTGTGTTTGAAATCTCTCTTGATGATGACTTAGATATGCTTCTCCATAATGTTGGATTTGTTGTGGGGATTTCACTTGGCTTGGCAAATGTTTTCCATAGTGAGGCCATTTCCATTGCCTTTTGGTACCAAGCCTTCCTACAAAAACATATAACATGTAACTATTGAGTTTAAGTTTCGTGGACTGTCAATCTACACATGTTAAGTTCACCTAGAATCTTCACAACAAGTCTGATATAATAATCTGAAAAATAGAAGACTAACATGCTATAACAGACTAAATTAACCTGATAGTGTAAAAAATGTTTAAACTGTCTATTTATATAACTTAAATCTTTAATCATATGTAATAAAAAGCTATCAATGGACACTAGTTAGTATGGACTGATAACCAAAGAAGTATTGCAAGTAACCTACTACAACTGTTTTATTTAATTGTCCACATATATAAGTTAAAATTCAGATTTAATGAGGTTGTCAATTTCAAATATTAAAAAATATCACACAATAAACACCATATAAGTTGAATTTTTAATAAGCTTGTCAATTTCAATTATTATTAAAAAATATCTCACACAAAAAAAAATAAAAAATACACCACAGATGGGATATAAATGTGAAACTTGAACTAATATACTCTTTTTAGCTTCTTCTGGAACTTCAATTTTTCAATTTGTTCCCTAAATAAAGAGTTGAAATACCAAAGGTTGACTTTATGAAAAGGTGGATAACCTTTGAAAGTCATGAGAAAGAACAAAGTTGTCATAAAGTTAATTAAATCCAAGTCAAATACAATTCTCTAGGTTGTGACAAACTTTGAAAATGACTAAGAATTTATGTTGGACAAGTCTTTTCGGGATAGGTCAAACCTTGATTTAGTCTTTAGTAAAAATAGTACAACATTTAATCACAGGTTTTTACATTCAAATGGATTGATCTTTAATTTTTGCTTTGGGCAATTGAAGTTATGTCTAACGGCGCATAAGTTATGTGCGTTGAGCATAACTTTTGAGACATTATGATCCAAAAATATAAATTCATGCCTCACTAAAAAGTTATTTTTTTTGAAGGACAAAGATTAAAGACTGACATGTACAAATGACCCAAATGTTAAAGGTCAAGATATTGAATTCATTAACCTTATACGACATGAAACTCATTCTATTATAAAAGGATCTTAGTAGTTCAGTTGGTTAACTACCTGAATTTTCATCTTGTTGGTGAGGATTCGATTTTCAGCTTGTAATATCTTCCACCATTTTTCCTTCAGTACTTTCCCCCCAATTTATTAACTTTTTTTATTTTTATTTTATTTGAAAAAAAACCCATCCCATCATGTTAAGGCTTTTGATATGGGCCTAAAGTGTACTGCTGAAAATTGGGTCACTTGCTGAGGTAGAAAGCCCAACTAACAGAAGTTGTACAAATATGTCTTTTTGTCAGAACTCCCACCCCCTCCCACCTCCCACCTCTTTTTTTTTTTTTTAATGATAGTGGTGTCTTGGTCAGTTTTTACGCACGTTAACAAATTTCACGGGATACCTATTATCTCCCACCAGCAACAAGTATCAGGCAATTATATTCACTAAGAATAGGACAGATGGTACACAATTAAAATAAAAAAGATTGAGATATATGTGATTGGAATTGAGTGAACAATGTTTCATTGAACTTATATTGTTTATCCCTAATGATTTGGATTGGTCCGATAGAAAAATGTGAAACACATTATTGTTGGTTTTATTGAGCTTGATTGTTGAAGAAGAGAAAGTGAGTTCGTAGATTTTTGAAGGTTTGGGTTGAATCTTTCCTTGAAAATTTTCAAGGCTGGATGTCAAATCTCGAGTTTATTTGAACCAATTTGAATCAATTTTCTAGGACAATTTGTACTTAACTCCTCGCCATAAACTTGTAGCAACTCTATCCATCAAAAAATCCTAATAACCCTCTAGGTCAATTTGTACTAAGCTCATCATGACTATGTGTACAATTTATACTTAAGTTTTGGTGATCCACCACTACAATTTCTAGTGTCCCACCAAGCATTTTGCAGTCAAGTTTTTATCAAGAAGCTATTTTTCACACAACTTATTTAAATGGAGCTAAAACTTTAAAATAGTGCATGAAAATAATCTATTGGCCATTTCTTAAAAATTAGAAATATGAATTCGATTTTTAAGTAATAAACAAAAACTTTTATATATTAAAATTTGAAGTATTTTACTAGAAATTGTACGGAGTGCATAGTTGAGCTGGGCTAGTTTAATTATTAAGTGATTCATTGATAAGTAAATTATTAAGAGAGAAAAAAATGCAATGTTTATGGATAAATCAAGTAAAATTTACTTTAAACAAATTAAGGTAAAAATATATGTAATTAGTCATAATTGAATACTTTAACTACAAAAACACATTTCATAAATTTAAAATTTGATGCATAAATGTTTCTCTAGGGATTAACATATATTCTCTTTAAAAAGACGCTATATTTATCGTACAAAACTTCAATTTTGAATCAATAAGCTTAATCCACAAAGTAAAGTTAAATATAACTAAACAACCAATTTGATCAGTTTTACTTAACAACAAGCTCCTCAATTTTATTAACTATACAATTATAACCATTAATTTCATACAATATAAATAACCTCAACATAAAAATAAGACATACCACCTATATATTATAACAGATTAAATTACAATAAATTATGATGTTAGCTCAGGCTCAGCGTATGTACGTTTAAAGAAAGAAGAAATTGAAGGAGAGAAAGTTACCTTGCTTGTGAAGAGTTCTTTGGATCTTGCATCAACAAAGAAGAAAATCAAAACTTTGTGATTCAAAGAAATATAGAGAAATGAAGAAGAAGAAGAGGAAGAAATTTCTTCTCATCTATGATATTAATTGTACTATACTATAGTATAAAAGAAAGGAGTACTATAAATGATAATCAAACTTCTTTTTTTTTTTGCTTAAATTAGAGAGAGTCTCTGAAAGATGGGTTGTCAAATTTACACCTTTCTTTCTCTTTTTCTTCTTTATAGTATATAGTAATAATAATAATATAATGCTCTTCCTTTGTTTTTGCTTTGCTGCAGGCAAATGATTCAAATTTCAAAAGTGCTACACTATACTACTTTATTAATTTATAATATAAGTATTGCTTTTTATTTTTTTTTATTTTTTTTACCTTTGAAAATTTCATCTTTTAGACTCTCATGGGTCATTTTGTAGGGGCCCCAATATCAGATCATATACTTAATGGGGACCATATAAGTGAAAAATAACAACTTTTTCAGAATTCCTACATTGGGGAATGAGGCAAATTAGTATATTTATATTAAGTCATATATAGATATGCTTTTGAATTTTTATTAGTCCTAACAACAAGAATTCAAATAGCTAATCCCAAACTTAATTGAAAATAATAATAGGAGTAGTTTAAGTTGTTGATATAGTTGGTTTATCAGCTCATGAAATCAGTCTCGAATAGAGTGGAATTTTTTTTATTTTTTAAAAAATATTTCAATTGTCTACTATACTAAATATAGATTTTAATTTTTTTAAGTTCAATTTGAAAATCAAAAAACGATTTACCATTTTATATCCATTTTGTCACAATCTGAAATCGGAAAAGTGATGACACATATCTCAACCTCATCAATAGGTAAACCAACAAAAATAACTTAATCATGACACGAAACATAAAAACACAAAAAAATAATAAGCAACTCCTTTTATAAGAAATGAGAAAAATCTATAGAAAACCTCCCAAAAATTTGAAGTCACTAGTAGATGCCTCTACAAATTTCAATACAACCCAATAAGTCTCAAAATCATTAATCTCAATTGTGATTGGATCAACTAGACCAGATCATGAGTGTGGAAAAAAATAATAATGTACTCAGTTATTCCAGCTGAAATACTTGAAATAATTCTACCACTTTTATTAGGAGCAACTTTTTTAGTGCTAGCTAAACATAAAATATTGATTTTTGTGCAATATCGAAAGGGTCCTGATGTAGTGAAATTGTTTGGATTGTTACACCCTCAAGCAGATGGTTTGAAATTGATTCAGAAAAAAAATCGATTTCACCAAGTACTGTTAATTTCTCCCTTTTTAGAATGGATACAATGTTTACATTTATATTAAATCTAATCGCTCGGACCGTTATATCTTTTAATTATAGTAAGATATTATCATATCCGAACATATGACTATTTTATTTATTTACTATATCTTCACTAAGGTTATGGATAAAGAAAAGAGTGGCCATATTGGACATGAGTCACATGACTCTATTGATTCATTGCCCCTCATTCCCAAAACAAGAATATTTAAGAAGTTGAGCTCCTAAACTTGATACTTCATGCTGTGATTCCCCCATTAGTAATTAATTTTCTTTCACTTCACCAAAAAGCTCTTGGTAATTATATGCTATGATTGGGAGCATGTACTTAAACTATTTTGTGCTTCTCTTATGATAGACTTTAGAACAATCATGTATATGTAGCTTTAATTTGCCCCTTTTATTTTCTATTGGGTAATACATTGGTCTTTCAAACCTTTACATGTGGCTTTAGATCATATCCAAATGGCCAAAAATCTTTCATTCAAACCCTCATTGAAAAATCAAACACCATATATATTAAGTTATTGAATTTTCTTGAATTCACATGTTATCTTCTGAATCCACTCATGTGTACATAGCCTTCTGATCCTCTAACTCCATCCTTAATTCCCTATGTTTGATTAGTATGTTCTTTGACCTAAATAGTGCCAAGGCACAAAGTATGGGAGGTAATGTGACACTCATAAAGGAAGACTAAACATAAGGAATGACAGATTTTTATGTTGATGAGTGTTTTTTTAATATGGTGCATATGAAGATAAAATTTATATATTTAAAAATACTACTTATATAATACAATCTTATAGTTAAATAAATGTATTTAAGAGGGTCACGAGTGTGGAGATAATGCATAAATTAAGTAGCCAAAATGGATGACATTATGATTCCTTTTATTTGGTGGTGTTAAATCAATGAACCCAAAAGCTGATACAGATGTCAAAAGACAATATGATTACATGTACTTTTATTAGGTTTTGCCATTAGCTCTAAAGTAACATTAAAAAAGCCTATATATATATCACTTATCACAAATTAAAACTTTAAAAAAAAAACCATAATAAAGAGAATATAAAAGTAAAACAAGATGACAATAAACTCAAGATCGTGGCCTAGTGATCAATGACAATGAATCAAATGTGTGGCCTTGTAGTCAATGAAGTATTGAATTAGAGTTATGACTTATGAGGTTTCAGGTTTAAATCACTAGTGAAGACAAAAAATACATTAAATGATTCTTTTCATCTGTCCTAGTTTTGGTGGATAGAGAGAGCTAAGCTATACTTGATACCTTTTGTGGATGACAGTAACCTGCAAAATTAGTCGAAGTGCGTGAAAGTTGATCCGAACAAGATGACAAATCTTTTTAGAGTCATCAATACCTCGTGGAATTAGTCAAGGTACACGAAAACTGATCCATGCACTAAAATCATATGATTAAAAAAAGGCTAGATGCCAAATCTTTTTAGAGTCATAGTAGCTATTTAAAACAAGGAATTATCGTATTCTTCAACACAAAAATAGAAAGAAGTTAGACATAATTACTTCTTTTCTATATATTTACTTTTTAAAACTTTACTTATGACACTAACAATGAGATAAATTGATGAGGTTCTAACAACAAGAAGCTTTATTCCATTATGAACCTATAAATTCTTTCTTTATTGGTTGGTTTGTCTTCATAAAAGGAATTTCCCCTTTTATATCACCATTTTTTTCTTTCTACTTTTTATATATCACTACTAATATATTATTGAAGAAGAATTGAACAAAGAATTTCTATATGCTTACAAATCATAGGCCATAATTAATTTTTCTTTCAATTTTTTCCTTATTATTAAGTTATCATTTCCCAAATTAATTGATGCACGAGTAGTCAAGTTTAGATTTTCAAACTCATCAGTAAAATAAGCACAAAATACAAACCATAAAAGACAAAGCAAATATACTGTTAGAGAATCATTAGATCAGTTTATTGAAAAATGTGGTATGCCTAGACAAGTCATTTAGCCATGGCAAATTAGTACTAGTTAACTAAAATTACTAGAACTCTAGAAGTACGAATTGGGAATACATGGGAAAATTAATACTATAACTCAAGATTGATATTTGTTTTCTCTATTCAAATGTGAACCTAAAGTTTGACTCCAAAAAGAGAAAAAAATAGTGACAGAAAAGTGAAAACTACTAATTAATGTAAGATCCCACATGTATGCAGGTTTTCAGGCTATCTTTTTATTATTTATTATTATTGTTATTATTATTATTATTATTGGCCAAAGTCATAGTATATGTTCATTACTGGACCACAAAATCTTATGATCTCTCATTCTTTGTTTTCCTTTTCAGTATTTTGCTATATGTGATATCATTATCCATGTTTCATCTTGTTTTTTCAAGTCATTTTCTTTTGACCCTACCCCACTAAACAATATCCCCAAACATATGAAATCAAATGATGTTAACAACATAGGTGAGTGGGCTTAATTAATTACTTTAGATTAGTTTTTAATCAAATTATTTTAAAAAAATCACTAGCAAACATTATCAAAGATCTAGCTTTAGAAATTAAAAATTCGCTAAGATTCATTTTAGTTGTCCTACTTATTAAAACTATTAGTTTTCACCATTGCGATGGATAAAGCAATGAGCCGCGACGAGTCCATCGCAAAACGAATGGGCTGGTAGGCCCAATGAGTTACTTGGAAAAAATTCCTTGAGTCACATGTGGTGTAATTATTTTGGACTTTCGCAGCCTATACAAACATGGTGTATCGCTTTAATTAATCATTGTTTCATAACAAATTCGACCTTGTAAGAGATGTTTTACGATTCGAAATTCCTTTCATGACTAATAAGTAATATATACTCTCTTGTTTTTAGTTTCATGTTTCATGTTTCATGTTTCATGTTTCATGTCGGAGTAAATCCCCGATTAATCCATTAAAGTAAAGAATTACTATCTATCAAAATTCTTTTTCATATTCAAAAGTCAAACTCGAAATCTATAATTAATGGCGGGGATTCCCTACTCTTGGTGGTCCAACCTGATCATTCACTAACCAGGCATGGCTAGAACACATACACAAGTCCTGCTGCTTTGTCACATCTACACAAGACAAAAGTCTTGTTGCATGCACTTGTTTAATTTTTCACAAGACAATTAAATTTAAAAAGAACACAACTTTAATTTCATTTTTTTGTCATTATTATTGAGTTAGTCTAATTGGTCCTGATCAATATGTTCCTAGTTCAATTTCTCTGATCTAGAAAACTTCCAAGAACAATCAACCATGAATGCCTGACTCATCATGGTTATTTTTTTTTTAAAGTATAGTCATCTATACAAAAAAAAAACTAGTTCAAATCTAGATCGCTCGAGAGATAATTAGTGTTGAATGTCAATTGCGTTTCATCCCCATTTTGGGATATGACAGTTTACAAAAGTAATGATTCCGTTAAAGGTGGTTGTATTCTAGTTGTCCTTATAGTAATTTTGTTGGGTTTTAAAGGTGTGAACAGGAAATGAAGGGTTGTGACTCTCTTGAAGGGTTGTGACTATGCCGAAGGGTTGTGACCATTTGAAAGGTTGTGCCTTTTCCAAAGTGTTGTGACCTTTCTGAAAGGTTGTCTTCTTTCCAAAGGATTGTGACCTTTACCCTTTCTTGGCTATAAATAGAGAGGATTTCTCTTATTTTTCTGCATCGAATTCTTCCCTTCTTTTGCATACATTTCTTACAAAATAAAATCTATCGATCGTGTCTGTGTGTGTGATTCGTTGCTGTCATTTTGAGTTCGTTGAAATTATCGAAGTTTGAGGTACCGCTACTTCTTTAATGGTTAATCCGTTTTATCTTGGGAGGAATTAATCTGCAACTTCGGATATTTGATGGGATTAAATTTCATAAGGACACACAGTGGGTTCTGTGGACTCGGATAGTTCTTTGTGTTTTCTTTCATCTTTTATTATTTCTGATTTACTAATATGAATACAGGAGATAACAAGCTTAAGAAATTTATTGTTGGTAATTTCTGTGGTAAGGAAATTACTTCTATTTTCTGTGTTCTTTTTATGGGGAAAGAAAAAGAAGAAAAAGAGAATTATTTTATCATATGATAAAAGAGATTTGGGATGAATTAGTACTACTTTAATATGTTCGAGTATATTTTTTGTAGTAAGTTTTCCTTGGATGGGTAAGATTATTTTTATTTTCTTCCCAAGTGCATTCAAGCATTGCACCCCTTCAATTTTCTTTTCAATGAGAAAAGTTATTTTGTGCATAAAGGCTAAGATGAACACTTGAAGTAAATGAATAAATGTTGTCTCCTAACAATATTTGAACATGAGTTTAGTTTCTTGTTGAAATTAAATGTCTTCTTGAGGAAAATAGAAATATGGTGGAAACTGAGAAAAGAAAAAAAATTAGCAAGAAAAGTGACTTGCATGGAATTATTGCTGAAAGATGGAATATGATTCAATGAGAGTAAAAATCAGGTTCTATCTTTATTTTCCTTGATTATTATTTTCTTTTTCTATCCTTTATAAGTTATGAAATTTATTTCATAAATGTTACGATAGATGATCATTATGTGATTGAATCAGGATATATCTTTATTATTATTAATATGCCTTTTGTTTAGAAGAGGAAAAATAAAACTTTTGTAGTTTTCTACTCCATGTGAAATTTGATTGTGTTTGACTTTTGGAGATTTTTTTTCTCCTTTGATTTGAAGAATATAAGAACTTCACAAACAAATCAGATTGTGCATTGGTTTGAAGAATATAGAAACTTCACCAATTTGTTAAATAATCTGTTTGAATGAATATTTTGACTTGAAGAGTACAAAATCTTCGTCAGGAATATTTAGGCTAAATGATTGAAAAAAATAAAATCTTCATCATTAGTTCGAAACAGTATTGTATTTGAGGTTTCTGGAGATTAAAACCTTTTTGGTTTACTACTCTGTCTTAATGTGAAACTGATTCGAAGAATATTAAAACTTCATCGGAATTCAATGTTCATTCGGTTAACGATTAGAAAAATATAAAAACTTCATCGTTAAACTAGAAACAAGTTGTATAAAGATTGAATCTTTATTGTTAGTATTCTAAATACTAAGTGGTTTGTCTAGTTGTGACAAAACGGGAAAAAAAACAACTAGTGACATAAAATTAAGTGATTTTTGTGCCTGCAATAGGTGTTTATATGAATTAAAATCTCCAAAAGAAGGCTTCGTGTTGCCAATGTGTAAACATGGGAAAAAATATGTGGAAAATAATTTCAAATACTTGAAAAATATTTTTGAGAACATATTTAAAATGTGGGGGGTTCTTTACTCGTGATAAAGACAAAATTAGACTTACTATCTAATTTAAATTTGAAAGTACAAGATATGAAATTTAATGACATTCTTGTATTATATTAGACCCACAAAATTTTTGGAGTATATTGTGGACGTTGAGTCTCTCTTTACTAGTATATGATATGACTAGTATAAAACCACACAATTATATGACTCGTTCAAAAGAATTGTATTCTTTGATGAAAAAGTTTCACTTAAAATATTTTGGAGTATATTGTGGACGTTGAGTCTCTCTTTACTAGTATATGATATGACTAGTATAAAACCACACAATTATATGACTCGTTCAAAAGAATTGTATTCTTTGATGAAAAAGTTTCACTTAAAATATTGTGATTTTCATGAAAAGATATGTCTATTAATTTTTTTTTATAGACATGAACATTGGTGAAAAGTGATATGTTATGTTTGTGTTGTAAAACAAACATTTGGGTCATATTGCCCTTATTGGACTGAAGAGACTATGATCATGGGTAATTCTATAACAAATTGAATGTTATGTAAATGTCCTTCTGAAAAGGACATATGACAAGGTATTGACTCTAAAACAATGTCTGTATTTGAGAAAGTTGTAAAAAAAGTAAAGAACAAAATATCTGTGGGAAAATGTTACCTCACAAAAGGTCTTTTCAAACTTAGTATTTCTGTTTGTTCTTACTTGCTTGAATTCAAATTGTTTGTGACATAAATGCTTGGGACATGTCAATTACAAAACCTTGCAACAATTGATCAACTTAGAAGTTTTGCCTAACTTCTAGTGCAATAAATCAAAATGTCAAGTATGTGTTGTTGAAGGGAAGTTTAATACCTTAGAATTGATTTGCACTGACATTTGTGATATGAAGTCAACACCATCTCGTGGTGGGAAAAAGTGTTTCATAATTTTATTGACAATTGCACTAGATATTGTTATGTTTATTTGCTGAATGGTAAGGAAGAAGGAATAGAAACATATTGGCAATATAAAACTAAAGTTGAAAATTAGTTGGATAAAAAGTTTGTCATGATTAGAAGTGGTAGATGTGGATAATATGAATCTTCTTTTGTAGAAATATATTTGGAAAATGGAATCATCCATCAAATTATTGCACATTCTCACCTCAATCTAATGAAATTGTTGACAGGAAAAAATCAAACTTTGAAGGAAATGTTGAATGTCCTATTTATAAGTTTAGGTTTACCACAAAATTTGTGGGGGGTTCTATCATTATAGCAAAAGAGAACAACAAAAATAAAATAAAATTTGTCTGTTTAGAAAGAGAGAAACAAAAAGTTTTGTTTGTTAGTAAAGGGAGTAACAAATAATAAAAAAAAACTTTTGTTTGTTAAGAAAGAGAGCAACAGAAAGTTGTGTTTGTTCAGGCTTTGTTGTATCCTGATAGAGAATTGTTTGTCGTCCCTTAAAGTTTATACAAGCAATAACTCTTGAAAGACAGCGATCAAACAATTTCCAATGCAATCTGTTTCATATGAGAAATGGAAATGAGGGAACTATTCCCAAACGGGTCAAAATAGGACCTAAAACTTTGGATTGTATGTTCATTGGATATGCTACAAATAGTAAAGCATGTCGATTTATGGTTCATAAGTCAGAACCGTAGGATAGTCAAGTGAAGGGTCTAAACGACCTTGGAAAGAACCAAAGGAGAATGTACTTAATAAAGAAATCTGTATTAACCAAAGAGATTCGGCTTTGCGCTATAGTTAGCTCAGCACCAATCAAGAATCCCCAAGGAATTCCAAGAATTCTTGGTATACATTTGTTCCAACTCTCAACCCTCTTTTCTAGATTCATGGATATTGAATCAATCGAACGCACTTCTAAGACCTGTTCTACTTTTGGAAGACCCTGTGTTATATCACCAGATCTCGATTTTTCATATATAAATGTAACTAATGTATCTCCTTCGTAAAGGGTTTCCCCATAATGGCCATGAACAGTTGCTCCGGGGGTGGCCAAATAAGGCTTAGCTGATCGTATCACTATCGAGTCAACTTGAACAAGTATAACTTGACCCGATTTGAGGGGCGGTCCATTTTTGGCTATACATACATTTTCACAAATAAACTGTCCAAGACTAATTATTTTAGATGTCTCTGCACAATAATTGTGATGGAGAAAAGACCAATTCAAATTGAATGGATTTAAAATTTGTCCTTTGTGAACTCATTCTCTTTGAGAAAAGGTTGTCAATAGTAAGATAGATTCAATCTTGAACAACCATACTTGAGAGTTGGTTGATCTTCCTCAAGGAAATAAAGTTTTGGATTCAAAGTGGATCTACAAAAGGAAAAGAAAGTTGATGAAACTATTGACAAATACAAAGACAGACTTGTTGTCATAGGCTTTAGACAATAAGAAAACCTTGTTTGACACATAATAGCCACTAACTAGGATCACATCAATTCAGATGTTAATTGCGCTAGTTGCGAAATATGGCCTTCAAATTCGGCAAAATGGATGTGAAAACATTTTTATTTTAAATTAAAATTGGAGGAAGAAATTTACATAGAACAACCCAAGGGCTTTGTGGTTCT
>NW_006239052.1:1224262-1239667 GCF_000226075.1 Solanum tuberosum
ATGTAAATGCTACTAAGCATATGCTAGAAAGTAACTTCGATATGAAAGACATTGAAGTTACTGATGTGATTGAAAATGTACTTGACAAGTTCAAGCATTTGGATTTCAATATTGTCAAGACTCCAATAAATATGAGATTTGCACTTCAAAAGCATGAAGGCAAAAGCAACTCACAATTGGATTATGCTAGAGTATTGAGAAGTATGATATATATCATGAAGTGTACGCGATCAGATATAGCATATGCTATTAATAAACTAAGTCGGTTCACGAGTAATCTCAATCAAACTCATTGGATGACAATGAAAAGAGTTTTGGAGTATTTAAAACATACTTATAAACTATTGCTTTGCATTATAACTAATATTCAAGAGTATTGGAAGAATATAGTGATGCAAATTGAATCACCAGGTCAAATGAAGTAAAATCCACGAGTGAATTTGTATTTACTCTTGGTGGAGGAGCAGTCTCCTGGAAATCTTCCAAACAGAAATGTATCGCTCGCTCTACTATGAAATTTGAGTTTATCACTCTAGATAAGGCCGGTGAAGAAGTTGAATGACTACAAAATTTCTTGAAAGATTTTTTGCCTAAACCTTTTAACTCCAGTATGCATACACTGTGAGAGTTAATTTGCAATAGGTAGGGCATGAAGCATGATGTATAACGGAAAGTATCGTCATATATGACGTAGATATAATATTGTTAGAGATCTACTCTCTAGTGGAATTATCATACTTGACTATGTAAAGTCAAAGGATAATGTGTCAGATCCATTTATAAAAGGCTTAACTAGAGAGGGAGTTGATAGATTATCAAAGGAAATGGGACTATGGCCGAGAACAAGTCATTGTGGCTGTAATTCTACCTAGAAGACTGGAGATCCCAAGATCTAGGTTCAAGGAGATCAAACAAAGTCATTGATGACGGTTCAACATTGTCAAAATATTTTTTATGGTCCATTCTCAGGATAAGACAATGTTCAGTAACAAGGATAAATGCATCAGGACTTTTTAATGGTTTCTAAGTTTGATATAGGGTATGTCAAATTGTGTATCTTCGGGATAACACATTCAGAAATCACCTATGCAAATGTGAAGTGTAAGCCGCTTCAAGGAGAATTTGGTAAGGCCAGTTCTCTACGCACTTATAAACCAAGACGTGTTCATGGATGAAACAAACAAAACAATGAGAACCAAAAACAGTTCAAGGGTTGATTGTGTGACTTATGTTGTCTAAGTGTACACCAAAGCTCGACGGTTCAAAGATATCAAATCTACCGATTGACCGAGTATATCCGATATATGTTCACTACGAAAAGTTGTTGTGCCTTTTCCAAAGTGTTGTGACCTTTCTGAAAGGTTGTCTTCTTTCTGAAAGGTTGTCTTCTTTCCAAAGGGTTGTGACCTTTATCCTTTGTTGGCTATAAATATAGAGGATTTCTCTTATTTTTCTACATCGAATTCTTCCCTTCTTTTGCATACATTTCTTACAAAATAAAATCGATCGATCGTGTCTGTGTGTGTGATTCGTTGCTGTCATTTTGAGTTCGTTGAAATTATCGAAGTTTGAGGTACCGCTACTTCTTTAATGGTTAATCCGTTTTATCTTGGGAGGAATTAATCTGCAACTTCGGGTATTTGATGGGATTAAATTTCTTAAGGACACACAGTGGGTTCTGTGGACTCGGATAGTTCTTTGTGTTTTTCTTTTCATCTTTTATTATTTCTGATTTACTAATCTGAATACAGGAGATAACAAATTTTATGTTTAAAATTATGCTACTTGGTTTTGAATTTTGATGATTTTATCGAGGATACAATTGATATAATAATGAAAAGTAATTTTTAAAAAAAAAATGTAATTTAAGTTATATTTTTTATGATAAAGTTCTTTATTGCTTTTTCATGTGTGCTACATTTTTTTATTTGCAAAAAGATACATTCATCCGAGGCCGATAAGCGATATGGAATCATGATAAGCGATATGAAATTATGATTTGAAATCAGATTGATTTGAAGTTGAAGTTCTGTTAGGACAAACAAATTAAATTTTTTAAATTGCATTTTCTTCTCATAAATATGAAAACCCTGCAAGTTGTATAAACTATCAAAATTTCCCCTATTCTTATATAATCTTACCAATGAGCAAATCATTGTTGATAAACAAGATATCGAAATATCCATAGACGCCGCATTGATAAATCACAGATCTCCATTTTCTTTTATAAACAAATGTTTGTTACTACAAACTTTCAGATATACTTAATTTTATAAAGATCCACTAGTCAATAAAAATAGTAATTAGTTACTCTTTAATACAACTTTCACATGGTACGAACAATGTCTTCACGCTGAGCATGAGTTTCAATTTTATTTTATTTTGTAAATTTTAAAATGATGAGTCTTTTTTTGTACAAATACAAAACTTATAAGAAGTTTGCATATGAAAAAAAATTAAGATCATAATTTGGAATTCCAAATTATACTTTTTTAAAAATTAGAGATAAAATCATAAGGCATTTGAAATTAAAGTGCATGTTGAGATTTGTTTAGAACACATGAATGAGGATATATACAAAAGATGAGGAATATTGGAGGTGATTTAGAATCAAAATTAAGAGTCGTAATGGATATGAAAAGCGTCAGTGTAACAACATATCACTTGTATCACACCACAATTTTTCTTATAAATAAAATATACATGTAATACACAAACATACAGAAAATATATGCACATATATCCAGGAAGATATATACATAGATGTATACCGATCTAAAGCCATTTTCCCTCTATTTTCACAAGAGATAATTTCGTAATTAATTTACAATAAATACAGACATATTTTTATTTACATAGAAAATAGTCAAAAGTTACAGAAAGTATATACTGACTATACATTATGGTACATTGAAAACTGAATATAGTTACTACACACTGACTATACATTATGATACACTCAAAAAACTGAATATATTAACTATACTCTATACATGAAGTATACACTGACTATTTAATTCTAACCAACTCAAAATATCCTCTAAACAGTCCCAAATTTTAGATATGAATTCCTCTTGATATTTCAAATCTTTTGATATATAATTCGCTCGAAATGATTTGTGTTTGCGGTACATCAAATTTTAAAGAAGAAGAAAAGGAGAAAGGCAGCGACTGGCTTTTTTTTGGTAAATAATATGAAATTCTCTTGAGATTTCGAATCATTTAATATATAATTTGCTCGAAACAATTCACGTTTATGATAGGTCGAATTTTTAAAAGAAGAAAGAAGATGTTGGGGAAGCCTCTCATCGAAGAGCAAACATGAAATAGGAGAAGGGCAAGCTTTTTTTCTATGAGGTTAGGAATGATAATGGGGCGGTGCAGGGTAGATATGAAGCGAGTTTAAAACTATGCGGGATAGGCTAATCTCTAAGCAGATGCATGTCAAATATTATGCGGATGCGAGTCTCCTCTCTTCTTGCGTTCTAGTGCTTCTTATTTGATAAAAAAATTCTCAAACAACAATATAGCAATTTTCTTGTCTATATTATTTTATATTTCATTTGCCAACAAATTAGGAAAAGTTTTATATACATCTAGATATAGCTGATACTTTAAAAAATTTCTACAAATTGGTATTTATGTAAAAGTTTCTATGAGGTTCATGATATACACATATCTCTAAGGGGATATACAGTGTCTCAAAACTTCATTCTTCTCAATTTTTATACAAATCGTGTCACGTTATCATCACAATATTAATAGGGCATTTTACAAAAAAATTATATATTTGGGGCTAATTGTATCCTATTTCAAAAGTTTTCTCAATTACAAAAAATCACAGATTTTCAATTGCTTTCAGATACATTTCTTGGTTGTCTGATACATTGCAAATGATACATTACTTAACGGAGGGATGTATCCGAGAGGGAATAGAGATGTAACCTAGAGGGGAGGGATGTATCCGAAAGGGGATAGAAATGTATCAGAGAAGGGATTGATTTGAAGTTGAAGTACTGTTTGGACATGAAAACCCAACAAGTTGTGAAAATTATCAAAATTTCTCCAATTCTTATACAATTTTACAAATGATCGAGCAAACCATATAGTTTATAAACAAGTATTCTAAGGCGCCACATTGACAAATCACATATCTCCATGTTTCTTTTATAAATAAATATTTGCTATTATAAACTTTTAGATAAACACAATTTTATAAAGATCCACTCGTCAACAAAAGTAGTAACTAGCTATTCTTTTATATAATCATTTCACGTGGTATGAACAATCTTTGCGTTTTAGATTTTTTTTTTCTTTCAAAATTTAAAATAATGAGTGTTTTACATTTTAAAAAATAATTAAATCATAATTAGGAATCTCAAATCTTACTTTTTGCAGAATTAGGAATATGAAATACTTTTGGCAATTATAAAATAAAGTACTAAATATTAGGATATCTTATCTATTTCAAAAATAAGTATTTTAAAAAATAATATTAAATGACTATTTTTGAAATATTTTACTAATTTTTAACATTTTAATATTGTAGGTGAGAATTAAAGGAATAAATTGTCCACCGTCTTTTGGTTAAGACGGTGGATGTATGTATAAATTCTCCCGCCGGTACGGTGGATGTTTCCTCTCCTCTCTCTCGGCTACTACTACTTCAAGAAATGCAGGTATGCTTCTGTTTCATCTTCTTGTTTGTTAAAATTGATTCTTGCTCTTTCTTTCTGCGTTTTAAGGAGATAGAAACATATTAAATTGGGTTAATTCGTTTATTCAATCAAGATTTTGGGGTTTTCTTTTTTCTTCGTCTTTGTAGTAAGAGTTGATCTTGTTAGAGTTGTCTAGGATAATCTTGACCTTTGGGGGTTCAGATTCTTGTTTTTAATTGCTATGGGATGGGAAATATGAATTTTTTGAATGGATCATAAGGGGTGTGTGACTTTAGTGGCATATGATTGAATATACCAATAATCAGTCTCTTCTTTCTAAGTCAGCCACTCCTACTTGTGGCTCTCTACTTCAAGAATTGTAGGTATACTTCTGTTTCCTCTTGTTATTTGCTTGAATGTGTTTTTGAAATTTCTTTCTGTGATTTTTCGAATCAAGATTGTGTTATATGGAGATATAGTAGAAGTATATTAAATTGGCTAACTGTTTATTCAATCAAGATTTTGGGGTTTTCCGTTCTTCTGCGTCGTGTCTTGACTATAATAAGTGTTGATGTTGTTGTGGTATATAGAGTGGATTGTGTTTTAAGGAGATAGAAATATGTTAAATTGGGTTAATTCGTTTATTCAATCAAGATTTTGGGGTTTCCTTTTTTCTGTTTCTTTGTAGTAAGAGTTGATGTTCTTGTGGTAGATAAGAGTTGTGTAGGATAATATTGTCTGCAGATTCTTGTTTTTAATTGCTGTGTCGCTTTAGTGGCATATGATTGAATATGCCAATAATCAGTCTGACTTCTTTCTAAGTCGGCCACTACTACTTGTGTCTCTCTACTTCAAGAATTACAGGTATTCTTCTGTTTAAATATTCAAAAAATATACAATAAATACTATATATTGTAATTTATTTTTTTTGGTAAGCAAATTATATTATTTACCAAGTGAAACTTATAACTCAAGAATTAGAATACAACATGAAAACTAGCAGAATAGGACCTGCACTGACTGGTACTAACCCATGCCAAATGCACCCTTCGGACTCACCTAGCCCTCCTATAATCTATTCTTCAGAAAGCATAACATCACACTGGGTAACAATCCAGTTTAATCATGTAAGATGCTAGCTCAGGTACCCTACTAGCTCTATGAAACACCTCTTGTACAATCTGCTTGATGATAACATGTTGTGGCCTTGTAGAATCTTGAAATACTCTTGAGGTTCCTTTCCTGCCACACCTGGTATACTGCAGTAGCTAACACCATCTTATATACACTAGCAACTTCACTTTTCCCTTTGCAATGCTTCTGAGCCCACTGCACTTCCTCCAACCACCCTTGATTCAATCTTGTTTTTCGCTGAAAATGTAATAATCGTTTCCATATGTACTTCCAGTTACTGGACAACTAAAGAATAAGTGATGAATGAATTCCTCAGCATTCCTGCATAATGGACAGACCATTGAACAAGCTTGTCCCTAGTCTGTAACTGTCCCTTTATGGCTAGCCAAAGGGTTAAAGTCCACTTGGGGCATCCTCTGTTGTTGCACACCAACTTTCTCCAGCTGACTTTGGGAAATACTCCTAATTAATAGTAGCTGATCCATCTTCTTAATGGAGAACTATTGCATTCCCATGAACTCTGCCATAGTGATCCCAACATTTTCTACATATCTTGTGGCTTTAAAGACTTGCTGGATCATCCACGAGGCCACCTTAGGCTCACTCTTCCATATATCTCCACCATTGACATAATATGTATGCACCCATACTACCCATGATTTCTCTTTAGATTGGCAAAGTTCCCATAACAATTTACAGATAGCCTCTTTGTTCCAAATCTCGAAATTAATTAGATTCAACCCCCAGACAGCATGGGTGAGCAATCATGATCCCATATTGAAGTATTAATCAAGATTCATATAATTTATATCTCTAAAAGAAAAAAAATATTACATGACTAAAAACATTTATGTAAATTCTAAGCATATAACTTCTGTGTTAAAAAATAAACTGATACTCTTATTGAATCTACTCAGAAAAATAGACTAAAATTCATACTTCAAATTCCCTCACTTTCTTGGTAATGAAGGAGAAACTGTACATCTTTTAAATAATATTTCTGTATTTATCCAATTAATAATCATATAGAGCTGAGAAATAATTTACTTGAAATAATTTTTGTTCTGATCTATTAAGGAAGCACTCTTGCTGCTACGATGAAGTTGATGATAAAGAACTCCTTCCTGCCCGTCCACTTCAATTATAATTACCTATCAATCAGCTAAAAGAGAGGGATGAGAGTGAACATAATAGAGGCCTGTCGGCTAAACAGTTATTTCTTGATAGAAACTAACATGAGGATGAATCTTGCCATTTTTGGAATAATTGAGGGATGTTTTCTGTTCATTATAATAACATAAGGATGTCGTTTAAGCTTAGGGTATAATTGAAGGATGTTTTTGGCAACAAACTTGGATTAGTCATGTGATTGTTTATGTTCAGCTTGATAATTATAGATCTGATTGGTGAAGGTATGAAATTTAGAACTTCTCGATTGCGTTTGGAGTTCTTTTTGGGGTGCGTAGGTACATTTTGTTCATATGTTCTCTTTTTATGATTTGGGGAAAATGATGTTCTCTGGAAATTTGAGCAAGTGCATTGGTGTCCTGTTAATGATGTACTACATTTTCCTTGGTGCGAACCAACAGTTTCTCAAAATAAAAAGGGAGTCCTCCTCTTGTGGTTTGCAATCTAGCTTTTCTTGTCATTTCATTCTTGAACGTTCCTAGTTGTTCTTGTTTTTGTGAACTGGCAAGTAGTCATTTAGTTTGTAATCTATTTGATCTAGTCTATAAGGAGGACACTACAGTGTTAATCTCGGATGAGAGAGTGAGTTGGTTTTGGATTCAGTGCATCAAGGAATATAGTTCTAAGCAAGAGTGTTTTGGTAGCTGTTGTGGTTTGGTTATTTTTATCCTTCTATTTGTAATCCGTTCCTATTGGTTTTGGTATTATCGTAACGCATTTGTGATGTGATATATTTTTAGTGAATTAGCATTTTGGGTAGGATCCTGCAATTTCACCTATGCCTTCATGTTCATAAAAAATAAAGGCAGTTTTGGTATTTGGCTTTTGCTAATGCTTTGCATTTATGGTGATTAAGTAGCTAGGGAGTCTTATCATGTTATCTTGTTCATGTGTCTTGGAAATGCTACTATGTTTGAGAATTTTTCCATTTATTTGCGCATAGTTCATCTCTTTGGCCTTTTTTTAGGCTTCAAATTTATTTTTTTGTGCATTATGGGAAGTAGGTTAGATATTTGCAAGCATTTTCTATTATTCAGTATAGAGAACTATAGTTTCGTGTGGGGGGATGAAAATGAGAATATGCATTTCAGGTTCTGGGTGCTTTTTGAGTTTCTTGGTTGACTGATCCTGCTGTGTTGGGCTTTATTCCCTGTCTTACCTTTGACACTACATTTACCTTACCTGTTTTTGGTTTCACCAGGTTATTTTTGTAGGTGCGACTATGTCTGTGAAGATAAATGTTTGTTTACTACAAATACTATGATATTCTTAGCGATAACAGAACACGATTGATTAGCATATTTATTGGTGTTTGTGTAGGATAATTACCTTTGAGTGTTCAGATTCTTGTTTTTAATTGCTGTGGGGTGGAAATAATGATAGAAATATTTTTTATTGATCATAAGGGGGTGTGACTTTAGTGGCATATGATAGAATATGCCAATAATCAGTCTCTTCTTTCTAAGTGGGCCACTACTATTTGTGGTTCTCTACTTCAAGAATTGCAGGTATTCTTCTGTTTCAACCTGTTGTTTGTTCGAATGTGTCTTTAAAATTGATTCTTGGTCTTTCTTTCTAGGTACCCATTGATTTTTACGGATCAAGATTGTGTTTGCAAACATTGATAATTGGTCATGATGATCTTTGGACTCAACAACCAACTTGACAATTTCTTGAGAAGATGGGGTTGATGTTGTGATGGATGGTGGAGGCAAGCGAGGCACTTGTGTTGATTCACTTGGAGCGGCAAATTGTTCCCTTCTCTTTTGACCCCTTTGTGCATTTGGTCTTCTGATATGCTACACGACCTCAGCAGGTACGTTTTCAGAACGTTCTCTTCTTCTTCTTTTTCTTCTTCTCTTTTTCTTTCTTCTTCAGTCCTCTACTTCACGACCTCAGCAGGTACGTTGTCAGAACTTTTTCTTTTTCTTCTTCTCTTTTTCTTTCTTCTTCAGTTCTGTGCTCCACGACCTCAGCAGGTACGTTTTCAGAACTTTTTCTTCTCTTTTTTTTTCTTCTTTCGTCCTCTGCTTCACGATCTCAGCATGTACGTTTTTAGAAATTCTTCTTCTTCTTCTATTTTTCATTCTTTTATGTGTTCGTCACAATTTGTGCAACTAGTTTCTTTATATATGGTTGGTGTCCGGAGCTGCTTTCTTCGTTTGGTTCCAGGTGTTATCTGGTACCATTTTTCCTTGGTGATCAATCTTGATGTTGCTTTCCATTGTTCTGTATTTGTCTTTTATTTTTCAAGTTTTGATATTTAGCAGTGTGGTGTGTGGTTTGTATTGTTTTGACTATTATGTTGTTAGAATTGGACTTTGATGTGATAGATGCTAGTATTTGCACAGTGCACAAGTTCTGAGAATTTTCCTTTCCATGGAGAAATTGAGTTTTGCATGTTACTTTATTGCCTTCATCACTAGTTGTCCGAGTGTGTATGTCCTAGATTTTGTTAGGAGGAAATTATCCCCTTTGATCTGAGAGTTTCTTTGTAATTTTATGGTCTTCTATGTTTGTCCTTGGATTATTGGTAGAGCTGCATGCTATTCTGTTTTGTTTTGTTGTTCCGTAGTCATAGTTATTGCATACTTGGTGCATTGTTTTTGTGTGAAACCCTTGTAACTCCGCCTGTCAAGTCACAGCCGGTCCCAAGCCCGGAAAAAGGAGGAGGGAAAGTATCAATGGTGAGGAGGTAGTCATTAGTTTCTTCCTCTTCTCTGATTTGTGAGTTTCTTGCTAATTTAAGTAGCCAAGGTCTTCTATGTTTGCCTAAGATTATTTGTGTAGTACTGTTTTATTTTTATCTCACTCAATAATAACAAAAGTGGGTACAGGTGCAACTTTTTCTGCGTGGCTTGTAGGCCTCGAAATCAACCGGTTCTATGCCTTGAAAAAAGAGGGGGCTAAGTGTTTAAAGGAATCTATGTGTTTTGACTTCTTTTTTAAATTCACATTCCTTTGTGTGTTTGTCATCAGTTTTCCAACTAGTTGCTCTATATATAGAGTTGGTATGCGGAACTGCTTTCTTCATTTGGTTCCAGTTGTTATATGATACCATCTTTCCTAGTTGATCAATCTTGATGTTGCTTTTCTTTGTAAAGTGTTTGTCTATTATATTTCAGGTTTTGATCTTGAGCAGTGTGGGTGTGGTCTGTATTGTCTGGGCTGTTACATTGTTAGAATTGGACTTTGATGAGATAGATGCTAGTATTTGCACTGTGTACAAGTTCTGGGAATTTTCCTTTCCATGGAGAAATTCAGTTTTGCATGTCACTTTATTCCCTTTGTTACTTGTTGTCTGAGTGTGTATGTCCTTGATTTTGTTAGGAGGAAATTATCCCCTTTGATCTGAGAGTTTCTTCGTAATTCTATGGTTTTCTATGCTTGTCCTTGGAATATTGGTAGAGCTGCATTTTGTTTTGTTTTGTTGCTCAGTAGTCATAGTTTTGGCATACTTGGTGCATTGTTTTTGTGTGAAACCCTTCTAACTCTGCCTGTCTAGTCACAGCCGGTCCCAAGCCCGGAAAAAGGAGGAGGGCAAGTATCAATTGTGAGGAGGTTGTCATTAGTTTCTTCCTCCTCTCTGATTTGTGAGTTTCATGTGTGGCTTTTAGGCCTCAAATCATCCAGTTCTAAGCCTTTAAAAAGGAGGTGGCAAAGTGTTCAAGGAATGTTGCTTTTCCTGTGCACTTAAAGCTGTTGGTGAATTTTTACTGCTAGCTTTCGGGATGGTGTCCGTAATTCCCAATAGGATATGTGTTTATTTATTTTGTACTTACTTTGAGAGACTAATTTCATGTGCAAATCGTTTGGACCTAAAATACTAGTAAATGAACTACTGGATTTTGAGAGCAATGCTGATTTGGTTTTGCGAGGGTTGGTTGGTTGTGTGTGCACATTGTATTAGATTGATTGTTGTTGTGGAACTTGAGATTTGGATTTTAGCTGATATGCATTTTATGACTTGAAATTACATCAATGTTGAGGTTTGCTCAGTTTTAGGCATTTTATCACATATGAGGGGTCGATTTTTCAAGATGGGCATTGTATTGAAAGCAATATGCTTAAAGTGGTGAAATGTGTCCTAATGACCTAAACTTGAAAGGAAAATTTATTGAACCGGACAGATTATATTGACGAACTTCCTGGTTCGAGTCCAGGTTGTATGGACCTCACGAGTCCCTCATGAGTCCACTTCACAACGTTTCTGTGGTAGAGTGTATACCGGTAGGGTCATTCGCCTTTGCATATATTGCTTAGCATTGTGTTGCATTTTATCATTGTTTTGCTTTGCTTTGCGTTACTTCTGTTTGACCGTCTTATGTTGTACTGCAGGGCATTTTCTGAGCACAGAGTTTATACCATCCTCTGTTGTCTATTTCTCTGCATTGACTTTACATAATCAAAGCTAGTTTATGACAGCATACCACAATCCGTATTTCTGGAATCTGGATAGGAAGTTCCTTTTCATCCAGCTCATATTGATTGACTGTATTGGGGATTGGCAACTGCTGATGCCAAAGTGGCAACATATAAAGGTTGCATCCTGTCTCCCCTATCAACAGGGTGATAGTCATGGGTATTTGACAGCTTATTAACATAGGGTACATCACCACGGTCTTGATCAACATTGTCCTCCATTAGTGCATCACCTTGACCAGAGGTTGGGTTCATGTAACAACCCGAATTTCTCAACACAATACGAATGTATATTATACTTGGTGAATCCAAATTACAACTAAGAATTGGAGCAACAAAGTAACAGTGAACAATACTAATGAGGAAATCTTAAACGAGGAAGAAGGTTAGCTAGAAGGGGATGGGATAATAGACTATAAAAGGGATATTAGAGAATTAACATACTGAGCCAAAGCTACACAGAATATGCATAGAACTCTTCTTTTTAACACACAATCCGTTTTAATCAGTTGTTAATTGGTGCTCTGTTATGTGTTATTTTTTCAGCCTGCTTTCCAATTTTGGGTGCGGAATTCATATTGTTATAATTGTTTTAATATTATTTTTTTGTTTGTTTGTTGCTTTTAGGTATAGAAAGCTTTATCATAATATTCTTTTTTCAAGGGTATTAATCTGATTATTTCTTTTATATTTTCTAGAATATATTTTATATATTGTATATCTTGGGTTCTTTGATATATTTCTATATTTTCTTTTATTAGGTCTCCTAATAAGGTTATATTTTCAATAGTTGTTTGCCAATATTGGAGGTATTCGTAGTTTATCATTAGTCTGAGTATTCTAATTCTAGATCGCTAATATTAATTCGTTTTAGGTCTATATCTATTTCATCTATTTCATACCAGATTTGAGTCGCTAGTTCTAATTCTTCAAAGTTAAATATTTTATCCCATATTATTCTTCTTAATTCAATTATTTCTATATCTTTTAGAATATATAAAATCAATGTTTCATAAGTTAATATCATTTCATCATGTAGGTAAGTAATCATATTAATGTTCTGTTGTTTAATCAATAATTCCCTCATATCATATGCACAATGAATATTGTTCATATTAGATAACTATAAACTAGATTATTTTCAACCTGCTTTCCTGTCACTACTAACACCGTACTTTCAAAGGTACTTTCTTCCTAAATAGCGCCTCAACTTTGCTTACTCCCCTCACGGCTTTCCTTGCCTATGGTTTCAACCTTAGGATGACATAGTTCTGGAAGTTTTTCCTTTTTTCCTCATGTTAGCAAACTAGAAACATGCTTCAAATAATTCTAGTATATAATAACTAATATAAACTTATTTAATCATGCTATGATATTCAGGAATCAATAGATTTAACTATGCATAATCATAAATAGATATACCTGTTTTTCTATGAGTGTAATTTCTGTTGTGTTTTGATCCATATCTTAGATTGGAAACTTGATATTTTATTGTAAATATTTTTGTTTTCAAGGAGGCTTGCTTTCCGTCGAGAAAGTCTTGCCTTAGATGTGCCTAATGGCTCTCTATTTATACAAGTAGAGATGTTTCTATACTTTACATATGTCCTATACTATTTCTACTTTACATCTGTCTCCTAATTATTACTTTTCATTTGTCTGCACACTACTTTACTTTAATAATGCACACCTACCACTTTACACTTGTCTTCACTTAATTTACATATTCCTACTCCACTAACTTACTTTTACATTAAGACAGACAATTGTGGAAAATTAGGACATATAACTAATATGAATACAATATGAATTCCGCAGCCAAAATTAGTATCAGAGCTATGGATAAAAAGAAATATGTTAGTAGAAAATTAAGAAAAATAAGAAGAAAATTAAACAAATTATATCCAGAATATAAATAACTCAATATTATAAAACCGATAATGATAAATTAGATCAATTGATAGCTAATATATCTAAAATAGAATATAAATATATTCTATATTTAAAGATACAATGAATAACGAGAATACCGAATATAGACAAAAACTTACTGAAACAATTATAGCAAAAAGACAAGAATTAAGACATAGGCAAAATAGACTTAACAATAATATACTTGCCTTAGATGTGCCTAATGACTCTCTATTTATACAAGTAGAAATGTTTCTATACTTTACATATGTCCTATACTATTTCTACTTTACATCTGTCTCCTAATTATTACTTTTCATTTGTCTGCACACTACTTTACTTTAATAATGCACACCTACCACTTTACACTTGTCCACTAATAATGCACACCTATCACTTTACTAATAATGCACACCTACGACTTTACACTTGTCTTCACTTAATTTACATATTCCTACTCCACTAACTTACTTTTACAATAAGACAAACAATTGCGGAAAATTAGGACATATAGCTAATATGAATACAATGTGAATTCTGCAGCCAAAATTGGTATCAGAGCTATGAATAAAAAGAAATATGTTAGTAGAAAATTAAGAAAAATAAGAAGAAAATTAAACAAATTATATCCAGAATATAAACAACTCAATATTACAAAAACAAATCTTTTGAGTAATAATCTCAAAGAATGAGGAAGAAAATTAAGAAAATTAAAGAAATTATATCCGGAATATTAAAAACTCAATATCACAAAAACTGATAACGACAAATTAGATCAATTAATAGATAATATATCTAAAATAGAATATAAATATATTCAATATTTAAAGAAACAATGAATAACGAGAATGAAGAATATAGACAAAAACTTAACGAAATAATTATAGCAAAAAGACAAGAATTGAGACATAGGCAAAATAGACTTAATAGTAATATATTTGCAGGAATTTGTAAAAAATCTATAACAGCACAGAGGAAAACTATTTTATATCTACAAATACAAATAGAAAGCTTAGAATATACACTACAACACAATTTATAAATGAATAAAGAAGAATACGCAATAGATGAAAAAACATATGAAAACTATGACGGATTAAAAATAAAGATAATATTTTCTAATCTAGGAAGAAGATATAAGAAAATAGGTGACAATCTAAGTTTAATGTTAGAAAAAGAAATGGTAAAATTAGAAGATAACTTAACTGCTAGGATAAGAATAACAAAAGAAAATGAAGAAATAGATAGAAAAACGGAAATTGAAAAAATAAAACAACAAGCAAAAAAGGAAGTACAACAATTAGAAGAAGTAAAAATACGAAAATAATAGAACTAGAAAAAGAGCTGGCAATATTGAAAGAAATGTATGAAATTAAACAAAAAGAAAAAGAACAAAAAAATTAAGCAAATGAGATAAATAAATTTAAAGGAATATTACAATTAGAAGAACTAGAAGAAAAAGAAGAAAATCAAGATAATCTACCTGAAATAGGAATTGATGAAATAAATAATGATGATCTAGAAGAACAACATTCAGAAACAAGCGAAACATATACGGACTTTTAGCAAACATAGATACAAAGAATTTAGAAGTAAATACAGGAGACGTAGACATGGATGAAAAACCAAGTACATCAGGAGTAAAAAATCCAAAAAATCCAAGGTACTATAATGCAAACTATGAACAATATGATAGAGAAAAAACTATGTGGGATATAAGATTGAATAAAAAATGGACACCTAAACCAATAACTGAACAACATAATTTTTTAGATTTGGACTGTGTAGTAGATATAAATAAAACAATCCAATTATGGATGAGATATTTATCAAAACAATTAATAGATAACAAAACAGGAATGATAGAAACATCAGGATACATAGAAAGAACACTTATAGGAACAATAAAATTATGGCTACAAAATTTATATGAAAGTTTAAAAACTTTAAGAAGTAATAAAAAATCTAGTGGTGAATTAGCTACTACAACTATGAAAATATTATATAAATACGAAGTAACTATAAGAAATGAATTTAGTAGTATGACAACAGAGGTAGAAGAACAAAATAAAGAAAAAATTATAAACAGGAA
>NW_006239052.1:1243073-1247704 GCF_000226075.1 Solanum tuberosum
GATAGACTGTCCTATTTTGAATTAAGAGGCTACATTAAAGAATTAGGATACACAACAACTTGCACGTTTAGTATTAAACCTCCTAACAGTGGTATTTTGGAAGATATTCATAATGATATGGATATTTTAGACTTAAGTTGTTCTTTGGAAGATGGAGATATTGTGGAGGTATATGTAAAGCACTTGATTGATGATGCAGTTGTGGACCCCACCCTTTTTTTATTAGAAAATGTTCCTCATGGGGATATGGAGGAATCTGGTTCAACTTTTAATAAAGTAAATGAACAAAGTGGGGTAGGTGAAGACCCTTTTACTACCTTTGATACTGGATCTGCTTCTACCCCAACTCCTCCCACCACTACAACTGCTGCTCCTAGATCTCCTTCCACTACAACTCCTGTCACTGCTGCAAATCCTAGTATTGAAGATGCTGATGATCTAGTTTCAGGCCATGTTGAATCTGATTTCTCAGAAGAAGAGGGTTCTGATTACTCAACTGAAGATAGTGTTGAGTCTGAATGTGGATTGGTGGGAGATGATGATGAGGACTATGGTAGTGATGTACATGAAGAGGTTAGGGGGTTGAGGGCTGAAAAAAGATCTTTTCAAAGAAGAAAAAGAAAAGAGAGAGTACCAGCTAATTCTGAAGAGGTACCAATAGGTGATGCTGGAGCAGATTTAGGTTTTGATGAAACTCAAACAGGTAAAGTAAGTGTTGAAGGAAGATTAGGAGGTGATGAGCCTTATTTTGCAAGTTCTGATGATGGAAGTTTTGAAATAGATGAAGATGAATTTAGTGATGAATGTGTTGAATCTGCAAGAGTAAATTTACCAAGAACTGTAAAACGAAGGAGGAGGCCAAATAATCAGAAAATTATACATGATCCTACTGCCAAGAAAGTTGTATGGCAGTTGGGTATGGTCTTTGCAGATATGAATGAATTTAGAAGAGCAGTTAGTAAATATGTTGTCCAGAAAAGAGTTCAAATAGAGAGGTGTGTGAATGAGCCAAAAAGAGTTAGGTGTAGGTGCAAGGAAGGTTGCCCATGGCTTTTGTTTGCATGTCTTGACAAAACAACAAATGATTTCATGATAAAGACTTACAATCCAAAGCATAGTTGTAACAACACAACTATAAATTATTTGTGTAATGCAAAGTTCATATCTACACACTTTAGAAAAAGGATTAATGAGCAGCCAAATATAAGAGTTTTCAAGTTGCAAGAGTTGATAAGGAAAAAATTTAAAATTCATGTTGGCAAGACTACTGTTAGGAGGGCAAGAGCTAAAGTGTTGAAAGATATCATGGGTGATCATATTGTGGAATTTGGCAAAATTCTTGACTATAAAGATGAACTGTTGAGGACCAATCCAGGGAGCACTTGTGTTGTTAAACTTGGTGAACCTGATGCTCTTGATAGGCCAGTATTTCAGAGCTTTTACATATTCTTTGATCCATTGAAGAAGGCATTTCAAAATTGTAGAAAGTGCATAGATTTAGATGGTTGTTTTCTTAAAGGAGTTTGTAGAGGACAATTGTTAGTTGTTGTGGTCAAAGATGGTAATAACCAGATGCTGCCACTTGCTTGGGCAGTAGTTGAGTATGAAAAGAAAGACACATGGACATGGTTTATCAAACTATTGAAGGAAGATATAGGACTAGGAGATGGTGAAGATCTCACCCTGATTACAGATATGCAAAAGGTATGTGTACTATTTTATTTTGTATTTATCTTTATCAATTTTCATATATTTGTTATTATAACATATCTAGAACTATTACAGGGATTAATAGGAGCAATTTTAAATATTTTACCTCTTGCTGAACATAGAATGTGTGCTAGACACATCTTAGCTAATTGGGCTAAGGACTGGAGAGGTCTCCAAAGAAGACAACAGTTTTGGTCTATTGCAAAGAGTACCTTTGAATCTCAATTGAGGAAAAATGTTGCAAAGATGAAGTTGCTTGGTCCAGAAAAAATGATGGATGATCTTATGTACTACAACATAGAGTACTGGTGTAAGGTTTACTTTAATACTCAAGTAAAATGTGATTCTGTAGACAACAATATGTCTGAGTGCTTTAATTCATGGATCTTGGCAGCTAGGCACAAGACAATTATTACTATGCTTGATGAGATAAGAGTAAAGATGATGACAAGAATAGCCAAGTTAAGAGAGTTCACAAATACTTGGATGTGTGATTTCTCTCCAATGTCTTTGAAGGTACTACAAGAGAATATTGATAGGTCAATGAATTGTAATATTGAATTTAATGGAGTTGATGGATTTGAAGTGAAAGAAGGGACATTTCAACACAGTGTGGATCTTGGTAGGTGGACTTGTAGTTGTAGGGTATGGCAGTTAAAAGGCATACCATGTGCACATGCTGTGGCTGCCATTTACTTTAAGAAATGTGAACCTCTTGACTACATTGACAACTGCTATAGTAAGGCAACTTACTTGAGGACTTATGCCAATGTCCTTCAACCTGTCACAAACATGGAGATGTGGCCTGTATCTACTAACCCCACAGTTGCACCACCAGAAATAAAAAGCATGCCTGGCAGGCCAGGTAAACTTAGAAAGAAGGAAGCTGGTGAGAGTAAAAAATCTGGAAAGCTACCTAGAACTGGACTTGTCATGACATGTAGTAACTGTAATATTAGAGGCCATAACAAGAGAGGATGTCCACAAAGGGTTGAGTCATCAACAAGGGAAGAACCATCAAATACAGACAAGGGAAATGGCAAAACTTCAGGTTTAGGCAGACCAAAGGTAACATCTTTACCTTTAATTTGGTATGTGATAGAGATCTCATATGTAATAACTACAATTATTTTTAACTATATTTATAGAAAGCACAAACAGAAGGTGAGCCTTCTACAAAGAGGTCAAGAGGAAGACCACCTGCAGCACCTAGTGCATCTCCAGGACCTGCAAAGAGGTCAAGAGGAAGACCATTGGCAGCACCTAGTGCATCTGCAACACTTACAAAAGGTGCAAGAGGAAGACCACCTATTACACCTGCAGCACCTAATGCATCTGCAGCACCTGCAAAGTTGGCAGCACCTAGTGCATCTGTAGCACTTACAAAAGGTGCAAGAGGAAGACCACCTATTGCACCTGCAGCACTTAATGCATCTGCAGCACCTGCAAAGAGTGCAGGAGGAAGACCACCTGCAGCAGCTAGTGCACCTCCTACATGTCCATCACCTGCTAATTACCATGTTGGATCTTCTACACCTGCTGATTACCAGTTAACTAATAGTAACAAAGGAAGAGGAAGGGGTAGGGGAAGCACAACCTCATACAAAAGGCAAGCAGTCATTGGAATGGGTGTGTTTCAAGATGAAAATGGATTCAAAGCTCTTAATGTAAGTGTTTTCTAGTGATTCAATTATACTTTTTTTTTTATGTTTAACTACAAACTCAACTCACTCACTAATTATTTCATAATTTGAATACAGCCTGGGATGTCAAGTTGTAAGATCTTCTCTACTGGTACAACAAAGGTGACAAAGTCTGCTGATGTTACTGATGATATTGGTTACAAACCAAGTACTGCACCTAAGTAGAAATGGAATGGAAAAGCAACAATCTCAATAAGAAAACTTCAAGAAATGAGAGAGGAACAAAGAAAAAAATCAAAAGGAAGTAGTTCAAACAATCCAATCTAGGAAGTAATGATATTGTAGTACTGTTTTAAGTAGGCATGAAAATATTTCCCATTTTGAATGATGATGTATTAGTATTGAACATCAAATTATGTTTTTGTTTTTGGTTTTGGTTTTGGTTTTTGATTGTAGTTTGACCTTATGTGAGGCCTGTTTTACAATCGATTATGTCAATTAAAGGCCTTCTATTTTACAAATGGTGTTATGTTTATTCAATTTCTCCCGTATTTGTTGTAATATAGACACTACTATATCAACTACTTTATCCGAAAAGATTCATGATATTGATATACAAAATTTCTCATATTACATATGACAACCAAAAGAGAGTTTCAACTCCTTTCACTACTCACATATGTTATGGCAATTCAATTAGTTCAATACTTGAATGAACCCTACTTTGAAATAGGTTGTTGATGAACAAGGCAACAACACAAATCAAAATACACAAAATGACATTTCAATCAAACATACACCATTTCAACTTTCTTCGTTTGAACCTCTTCTCTATTGTCAAATTATCAATCAGAACTTGTTGCTCATTGATTTGAATCTGTCTCCTCCAAACTTCATCTTCCAACTCTTTGATTTTGTTCACCAATATTGGGAGGATAAATTGGGATCTTGGATCGATTTCTTCTCTGTCTACTCCAATCGGAAAAAATAGACAATTGTTCTACCTGAAAAAATTAAAAAAAAAATAATTAATGTTATTAACATCACATCAATTAAACCCAACAAAATCAAACAACTGAAGAAACATACACCATAGTAGGGGCAAGACCAAAATCGTCTTTCGGGATTCGACTTCGACCAAGAAGTCTGCATATGCAACAAACTTCCATGTTTGCATCGTACTATGGTTTTGGGCATTGGGTCTGATTCTTCTATGCATAGCTTATTCAATTTTGCGTTTGACATTACTAACCCTAATAACACAAAGTGAAAAAAAAA
>NW_006239052.1:1248339-1260231 GCF_000226075.1 Solanum tuberosum
TACCTAAAAACCCATAATGATTTGTTACATGTAGCTACAGGAAGCACATCTGCAACAAAAGAAGAAAATAGAACCAGATATGTTAATACTAATATTAATAAAATATTTGTAAAAACCATTTATGCCAAAGAACCAAAAAGATCCATTATTCATACCACCTCAGCTAAATACATATAAAGAAAGCCTAGGACAAAACAAAAAGACTTATAACCATATAACCAGAGCCTACATAGAAAACATCCACAAAATACAGACTTTTCTAAACCAGAATCCAAGATCCAAAAATACAAAAAAACCCATGAAGATTATATTACACAAAATCTATAGGGATATAATAAGCTGATTGCACAACCGGGAACAAGTACCAATCTAGTAGGAACTTGCTACAACTATGGACTATTAAATACCGTATATATCCAAACAGGAGATGAGATATCAACAATATCAGAGTTACACAAGGCATTTATGCATTATAAAAGGATAACTAAAGGAACACTCTTTTATATAAAGTTCTATTCAGCACCAACAGAAATATTGTATGATGAAATTAACCTATCATACAAGTTATAAAATCAGATTAACCAGAGAAATGATAATACCAGAAAAAATAGAACGACAAGACGAGATACAAAAAATAGAGATACCTAGAATTTTATGCCAGAAAGCGAATTATTGGAATAGCTACTATTTTAAACGAATTAACAACAAATTATTTAAATGGAAATTCAGTATGGAACTATTATGCAAGAGAGCAAACTATGATATATTCAAATTCCAGAGAAATTAGAGAAGCAGATATGGAAGATATACGACAATGGATACTAAGCTTATTAAAACCAAAACAACAGCCAACTATAAGAGCGATACGGAAGAATTTTATTTCACCAGAGATAATGACAAAATATTGCAAGACTATTGGACACAGATACCCAGATCATCAATGTTCAAAGTGTTATGGAGAAGATAACGTAATTCCAGCTGTCCAGCTAGAATAAAGGGCCACCAGACAAGATAAAAAGCAAGATTGACAAAAGATGACAAGATAAATTAAAGTTGTTTGTCTTATCTATAATTTTTCGTCTGTTATAACACCAAAGAAATCGGTCTATGCACTAATATCTGCTTATAGAAGGATTGAGCCATAACAAATGAGAAGTTATGCAACTTCATTTGCTTTTTAAGGAGACAATTTCTGTAATGATGTTAGGGATGTTCATCTCCAGTTCTGAGGTTGTTTTTTGTGCTCCTATTGTATTTGATATGCATTTTGAGTAGGATTTTTTATGTTTTGAATTTGACTTAGAAGCAGTTAACTATGTATCTATAGAGAACCTAAGTTTTTTGTTTTAGAAAGATGGTGTTTGTCTCTAAATCAGTAGTCAAAACTTTTGTCTTTTGAACATCTTTTTGGCTTAATGTGGATTATGGTCTGGTAATTGTAGTGTTCATGCATTTTTTGCAGGTACCTGTAACACTCCTTGAGTATTCCATGAATGCAGTAACACAAGGTATAGATGCTATAGCTTCAACTAGAGAGTGGCGATACATCAACCCATGCTTTAACTGGAGACACTGTTCACCGTACATTTAGGTATGAAATGTACCATCCATGTTGTTTGCGCTTATTATTCTTTGCCCTCGTTCTCTGATAGAACCTAGGGAACGTGGAGAGAGAGGGAGGGGGGTGTGCAGGTGTTGACACAATAAATTATCGAACTGAGGACATGACACCATAGTGAAATGAGCGAACTCCTTGAGTATTCCATGAATGCAGTCACACAAGGTATAGATGCTATAGCTTCAACTAGAGAGTGGCGATACATCAACCCATGCTTTAACTGGAGACACTGTTCACCGTACATTTAGGTATGAAATGTACCAAGCCATGTTGTTTGCGTTTATTATTCTTTGCCCTCGTTCTCTGATAGAACCTAGGGAACGTGGAGAGAGAGGGAGGGGGGTGTGCAGGTGTTGACACAATAAATTATCGAACTGAGGACATGACACCATAGAAGAGAGAGGGAGGGGGCGTGCAGGTGTTGACACAATAAATTATCGAACTGAGGACATGACACCATAGTGAAATGAGCGAACTCCTTGAGTATTCCATGAATGCAGTCACACAAGGTATAGATGCTATAGCTTCAACTAGAGAGTGGCGATACATCAACCCATGCTTTAACTGGAGACACTGTTCACCGTACATTTAGGTATGAAATGTACCAAGCCATGTTGTTTGCGTTTATTATTCTTTGCCCTCGTTCTCTGATAGAACCTAGGGAACGTGGAGAGAGAGGGAGGGGGGTGTGCAGGTGTTGACACAATAAATTATCGAACTGAGGACATGACACCATAGTGAAATGAGCGAACTCCTTGAGTATTCCATGAATGCAGTCACACAAGGTATAGATGCTATAGCTTCAACTAGAGAGTGGCGATACATCAACCCATGCTTTAACTGGAGACACTATTCACCGTACATTTAGGTATGAAATGTACCAGCCATGTTGTTTGCGTTTATTATTCTTTGCCCTCGTTCTCTGATAGAACCTAGGGAACGTGAAGAGAGAGGGAGGGGGCGTGCAGGTGTTGACACAATAAATTATCGAACTGAGGACATGACACCATAGTGAAATGAGCGAACTTATAGGTTTTCAATAAAGCTAACTGTGTAGAGCTCAGATTTTGGTTCAACACACAAGTAGATAAATGGTGTATGAGAACTATGATAGATGATAAGCTTGGATATTTAAATGGAAACTATTTGTATAGCATGAATATATCAGCTTTGAATGCCAATTTCTTTTTTAATTTATCAAGTAATAGAGGTAATAATTATTTTTCAAGTCAAGTCTCAACACCTAAGACATTTTGTCTTGGTATTGCTCACTGCCTTAACCTGAAACCTTTAGACTCCAAGGTTTGTCTCCAAACCTCGTGCTTAGCATTTACTCTGTCATGAGTCTCGTAAATCAGAACTATGCAAGTTGTGCATCAATGCATCCATCACCAAGATAAATAAAATGGGCTAAGGGTTGATTCTTGGTGCAACCCATCCATAGGAAATGTTATGTCCTTAATTTTATGCTAACACCATGATACTAACAAAGTGTTTTTACAGTCATGCACACACTTTGGGTCTCGTGAGCCCTTTAAAAAGACTACCCAAGTCTTCCGTAAAAGGCAACCAAACCTTTATACTCATGTAGGTGATTCAAGTCTGTCTCAACACATGCATTAAGTGCAAAATGAGCTCAATCTTACAAAGTACCAGGAGACGTCAGAGGGATAGGAAAATGTAGTGCATATTGAAGGCTCATATAACTTCATTTGATCACAAATTGTTACCTTTGCCTTAGTGGGGAATTGTTGGTTTTATTCAAAATTCGTTGGTAATGTGAAGTCATAGAATTGTTTGTCGCTCCCTTTTGCACTGCTTTGTCTTGTGTAATAGACAAAAGTTCCATTTAGAAAGATTAAATTCATTTTGAGCACTTTATACACCAACTTCTTTCTTTATGGGATTAGTTGAGTTTCCTCCATGCTTGTGGAGGTAAAACTTGGCAACCACACGCATGTCGCTGCCCCCTCCATTCGGCTGACTCAGCTCGTGAGGCGTGCGTGGTGCAACTGCTGCAAAATGAATTTTGTAACTGCTACTTGAATAAGTCCGGAAACAACACAGTTTATTTTTTGTAACAGCTACAAATTAATTCGTGTTAAGTTGTAGTTGTTTCTTTCATAACAACTCTAGCAGATTGGCCTATAAAAGCGGATCTGTGTGAATTATCAAATACAGAAAAAAAGCCATTCTCATTTCCTCAAAGTTGTTCTTCTCAATTCTATTTTTGGGCAATCGTATTTCTGCTAACTCCAAACTTTCAACCACGAGTGCACGTGTTTGGGATTGCGCTTGTACCTTGGGGAGCAACCAGTCTCAAACAATTTACACCATGGTCGGGCCGAAATCACTTTCATGGCGGTGGCTCGCTACGACACAATGTTTTATTCAATAAGTTGCCTCTGTTTATTGTCAATAGTTTCCAAATCATGCTTACTCAGCTTCTCTGCTGGGCACCAGAAATGGTATTTGGTTTGCACACAACTTGCTTAGGTCTTCTATTTACAGATTAGCAATCTATGTGCTTTGACATCTTTTTTAGGTTCATGTTCTTTTTTGTGTTTGTCATCAGTTTTCCAAGTAGTTGCTTTATATATAGAGTTGATGTCCGGAGCTGCTTTCTTCATTTGGTTCCAGGAGTAATGTGACACCATCTTTCCTAGTTGATCAATATTGATGTTGCTTTCCTTTGTTCTGTGTTTGTCTATTATTTTTTAGGTTTTGATCTTGGGCCGTGTGGTGTGTGGCGGTATTGTCTGGGTTGTTATGTTGTTAGAATTGGACTTTGATGAGATCAATGCTAGTATTTGCACTGGGTACAAGTTCTTGGAATTTTCCTTTCCATGGAGAAAATCAGTTTTGCATGTTTCTTTATTGCTTTCATTCCTAGTTGTCCGAGTGTGTATGTCCTTGATTTTGTTAGGAGGAAATTATTTCCTTTGATCTGAGCTTTTAGGTAATTCTATGGTCTTTTATGTTTGTCCTTGGATTTTTGGTAGAGCTGCATTTTGTTTTGTTTTTGTTTTGTTGCTCAGTAGTCATAGTTTTGGCATACTTGGTGCCTTGTTTTTGTGTGAAACACTTCTAACTCCGCCTGTCAAGTCACAGCCCGTCCCAAGCCCGTAAAAAGGAGGAGGGCAAGTATCAATTGTGAGGAGATAGTCATTATTTTCTTTATTCTTCCTCTCTGATTTTGTGAGGTTCTATCTAATTTAAGTAGCCAAGGTCTTCTATGTTTGCCCTAAGATCACTTGTGGAGTATTATTTTATTTTCATCTCAGTCAATAATAACAAAAGTGGGTACAGGTGCAGCTTTTCCTGCATGGCTTGTAGGCCTCAAATCTACAAGTTCTAAGCCTTAAAAAAGGAGGTGGCGAAGTGTTCAAGGGATATTGCTTCTCCTGTGCACTTAAAGCTGTTGGAGAGTTTTTACTCTAGCTTTTGGGAGGGTGTCCGTTATTCTCAACAAGGTATATGTTTACTTATTTTGTTCTTACGTTGAGAGACTAATTTCATGTGCAAAATGTGCGGACCTAAAATACTAGTAACTGAACTACTGGATTTTGAGAGCAATGCCGAATTGGTTTTGCCAGGGTTATGCTTTTGCAGGGTTAGTTGTGTGTGCACATTGTATTAGATGTGGAAGTGGAACTTGAGATTTGGATTTTAGCTGTGATATGCATTTTATGTCTTGAATCTTGGTCTCTTTTTACCTACATTTTGAGAGTAAATGTTGGTGGCACTTTTGCCACTTGACTAATTGGGGTTATTTTCAGTCTTATTACAACAACAACAACAACAACAACATACCCAGTGAAATCCCACTAGGTGGGGTCTGGGGAGGGTAGAGTGTACGCAGACCTTGCCACTACCTCGTGCGAGGTAGAGAGGCTGTTTCCGGAAGACCCTCAGCTCAGGTACATCAAATCCAAGTAAAAGGCGAGGAAGACAGTGTATATACATACCATCCAATACGAAAGATAATATACAATCCTGCATCTGATTTTGTGAGTTTATTGAACACAAATAGTTGGCAATGATAAGTAGAGCTGATTCTCTCTTCTCTTTCACATGAGGTATCCTTCTACTTTTCATATTTAGCAATCAAGAATTAAAACACAGATACTTGACAATGAAATGACGAGCTAATCTCTCTCTCCTCTTTCCCTTGTCGTATCCTGTTATTACTTTCCATATTTAGCAATTAAGAATGCAAGAGTTCTCTACACTTTCAGGGCTGTGGTTGTGGCTTTTACGTAGTATCAGGTTTTAAGGTTTGTAGTCTCCATTCGGCCTTCTCTTTGAATTCTAGCTAGGTCTGAGATGCTCCGTTCGAACATGTTTGATGACATACAGTTCCTTGAGGGATACGGGTTGTTATCCTCTTTACTTCCATGATTTCATTTACGTGAAAAAGGTGTTAAGTTTTGATTTGCACACAGCTTGCTTAGGTCTTCTATTAACAAATTAGCTATCTATGTGCTTTGACATCTCTTTTAGATTCACGTTCTTTTGTGTGTATGTCATCATTTTCCAAGTAGTTGCTTTATATATAGTTTGTGTCCGGGGTTGCTTTCTTCATTTGGTTCCAGGTGTTATGTGTTATCATTTTTTCCTAGTTGATTTCTTTCATTTGTTCTGTATTTGTCTGTTATTTTTCTGGTTTTGATCTTGGGCAGTGTGGTGTGTGGTTGGTTTTGTTTCGGCTTTTATGTTGTTAGAATTGGACTTGGATGAGATAAATGGTAGCTTTTGCATTAGGTACAAGTTCTGGGAATTTTCCTTTCCATGGAGACATTCTGTTTTGCATGTCACTTCATTGCCTTCATCACTAGTTATCCGTGTGTATGTCCTAGATTTTGTTAGGAGGAAATTATCCCCTTTGATCTGAGAGTTTCTTTGTTTTGTTTTGTTGCTGAGTAGTCATAGTCATGGCATACTTAGTGCATTATTTTTGTGTGGTACTCTTGTAACTCTGCCTGTCAAGTCAGCCAGTCCCAAGCCCGGGAAAAGGAGGAGGGCAAGTATCAATGGTGAGGAGGTAGTCATTGTTTTCTTCCTCCTCTCTGATTTGAGAGGTTCTATCTAATTTAAGTAGCCAAGGTCTTCTATGGTTGCCCTAAGATCATTTGTGGAGTATTATTTTATTTTCATCTCAGTCAATAATAACAAAAGTGGGTACAGGTGCAGCTTTTCCTGCGTGGCTTGTAGGCCTCAAATCTACCAGTTCTAAGCCTTAAAAAAGGAGGTGGCGAAGTGTTCAAGGGATATTGCTTCTCCTGTGCACTTAAAGCTGTTGGAGAGTTTTTACTGCTAGCTTTTGGGAGGGTGTCCGTTATTCTCAACAAGGTATGTGTTTACTTATTTTGTTCTTATGTTGAGAGACTAATTTCATGTGCAAAATGTGCGGACCTAAAATACTAGTAACTGAACTACTGGATTTTGAGAGCAATGCCGAATTGGTTTTGCCAGGGTTATGCTTTTGCAGGGTTAGTTGTGTGTGCACATTGTATTAGATGTGGAACTTGAGATGTGGATTTTAGCTGATATGCATTTTATGACTTGAATTACATCATTTTCGAGTTTTACTCAGTTTTAGGCATTTTATCACATTTGAGGGGTTGATTTGCCAAGATGGGCATTGTATTGAAAGCAATATGCTTAAAGTGGTGAAATGTGGCCTAATGACCTGACTTGAAAGTAAATTTATTGATCCAGACAGATTATGTCGACTGTCTTATGTTATTTGTTCAGTCTGCTTCTACATTTTTTTGTTTGTTGGAACACCAAAGAAAGGGGTCTGTGCACCAATATCTGCTATAGAAGGATTGAGCAATAACAAATGAGAAGCTATCCAACTTCATTTGCTTTTTAAGTAGACAATTTCTGTAATGATGTTAGGGATGTTTATCTCCAGTTCTGAGTTAGTTGTTTTTTGTGCTCCCATTGTAAGTTTTTCTGGCTTCTAGAAAAAAGGAGGTTGCCTGGTCTCTTTTATGTGATGCTTTGATCACCTTTGTTCTTTTCATTTGGTGGTGTTCTCCCGCATTGCAGATGGTAGAATCTTTGGACTTTGTTTTACCTCTATTAATCTGTAAGCATATGTTTTTGGTTAATCTCTGGCTTGTCTAGTCTCTGTAAATGTTGGTGGAGTTTTTTCCACTTGACTAATTGGGGTTATTTTTAGTCTTATCATAGTAGATATTATATTGCTGAATATGGGTCTTGGAGAATTTTGAGGGATATAGGGGTGCAATTTCAGAGCAATCCTGCATCGGATTTTGTCGATTCATTAGAACACAAATAGTTGGTAATGATAAGTAGAGCTGATTCTCTCTCCTCTTTCACTTAAGGTTTCCTTCTACTTTCCATATTTAGTTGATCCTGCAATCGGATTTTGTCGGTTCATTAGAACACAAATAGTTGGCAATGACAAGTAGAGCTGATTCTCTCTCCTCTTTCACTTAAGGTTTCCTTCTACTTTCCATATTTAGTTGATCCTGCAATCGGATTTTGTCGGTTCATTAGAACACAAATAGTTGGCAATGACAAGTAGAGCTGATTCTCTCTCCTCTTTCACTTAAGGTTTCCTTCTACTTTCCATATTTAGTTGATCCTGCAATCGGATTTTGTCGGTTCATTAGAACACAAATAGTTGGCAATGACAAGTAGAGCTGATTCTCTCTCCTTTTTCACTTAAGGTTTCCTTCTACTTTCCATATTTAGCAATCAAGAATTTGAACAGAAATCCTTGGCAATGAAAAGTAGAGCTAATCTCTCTCTCCTCTTTGCCTTGACGTATCATGTTATTACTTTCCATAATTAGCAATCAAGAATGCAAGAATTCTCTACACTTTCGGGGCTGTGGCTGTGGCTTTTACGTATTGTCAAGTTTTAAGGTTTGTAGTCTCCATCCAGCCTTATCTTTGAATTCTGGCTAGGTCTGAGATTCTCCCTTTGAACATGTTTGATGACATACAGTTCCTTAAGGGATACGGGTTTCTTATCCTCCTTTCTTTCATAATTTTGCCTACGTGAAAAAAGGTGTTAGATTTTGGTTTGCACACAGCTTGCTTAGGTCTTCTATTTACAGATTAACAGTCTATGTGCTTTGACATCTTTTTTAGATTCTCGTTCTTCTGTGTGTTTGTCATCAGTTTTCCAAGTAGTTGCTTTATATATAGAGTTGGTGTCCCAAGCTGCTTTCTTCATTTGGTTCCAGGTGTTATGTAATACCATCTTTCCTAGTTGATCAATCTTGATGTTGCTTTCCTTTTTACTATATTTGTCTATTATTTTTCAGGTTTTGAACTTGGGCAGTTTGGTGTGTGGTCGGAATTGTCTGGGCTGTTATTTTGTTAGAACTGGACGCTAGTATTTGCACTGGGTACAAGTTCTGGGAATTTTCCTTTCCATGGAGAAAATCAGTTTTGCTCGTTAGTTTATTGCCTTCATTACTAGTTGTCTGAGTGTGTATGTCCTAGATTTTGTTAGGAGGAAATCATCCCCTTTGATCTGAGAGTTTCTTGGTAATGCTATGGTCCTCTATGTTTGTCCTTGGATTATTGGTAGAGCTGCATTTTGTTTTGTTTTGTTTTGTTGCTCAGTAGTCATAGTTTTGGCATACTTGGGGCATTGTTTTTGTGTGGAACCCTTGTAACTCTGCCTGTCAAGTCACAGCCGGTCCCAAGCCCGGAAAAAGGAGGAGGGCAAGTATCAATTGTGAGGAGGTAGTCATTAGTTTATTTCTCCTCTCTGATTTGTGAGTTTCTTGCTTATTTAAGTAGCCAAGGTCTTCTATGTTTTCCCTAAGAACCCTTGTAACGGTATTCTTGTTGTAGAAGAAGTCAGGTCAACCCAAGTATATGCTGTTCTTAAAAACTAAGACTAGAGTTCCTCTCCAAAATTAATACCCTCATATGGAGTCCTTTTCTAAAGCCTAACTCAGCATCTAGTGCTGCATTCAATGATGACATCAGCAGACAACCCAAAGTCCTACATAACAAATGCCAGCTAATTTGCTGTAATGTACGGTGAAGCTATTGCTGAAGGTCTATTGGAAACAACCTCTCTACCTTCACAAGGTAGGGGCAAGGCTGCGTACACCACCCTCCCCGGACCCCACTTGTGGGATTACACTGGTTGTGTTTGTTTTTGTACTGTGAAGATGTCTATTAAGAGCAGTTTTATCATTTTCCACATAATTGATCAACCTACTAGCTTTAAAATAATTTCCAAAAAGAAGTAAAACTAAATTTGAATTTGACTTAGAAGCTTAACTATATAACTAGAGAGAACCTGTTTTTTTGTTTTAGAAGATGGTGTTTGCCTCTAAATCAGCAGTCAAACTTGTCTTCTATTTGATCATCTTTTGGTTTAGTGTATTATGGTCTGGTAATTGTAGTGTTCGTGCATTTTGTGCAGGTACCTGTAACACTCCTTGAGTATACCATGAATTCAGTCACACAAAGTATAGATGCTATAATTTCAACCAGTCTTAATTTGTGGAGAGAATAGAATGGCCATACATGCTTTTACTGGAGAGACTGTTCACCGTACATTTAGGTATGAAATTTACCAGCCTTGTTTGCATTTATTCTTCTTAACCCTCTTTCTATGATAGAACCTAGGGAACATGGAGAGAGAGGGAGGGGGCATGCAGGTGTTGACACAACAAATTTTAGAACTGAGGACATGACACTAAAGTGAAATGAGCAAAATTTATATGTTTTCAATAAAGCTAACTGTGTAGAGCTCAGATTTTGGTTCAACACCCAAATAGATAAATGCTGTATGAGAACTATGAGAGTATAAGCTTTGGATATTTAAATGGAAAATATTTGTATAGCATGAATATATCAGCTGAAGCATAACCACAGTAGGTGTAAGATCCATGTTTCCGCTGCACCATTCTCCCCTCCTCTTCACCATTCGTCTACATGCCCCTTGCTTCTTTTCTCCATTAACTGCCCTCACCCTATGTGTTTCCTCACTAGTCATCACTGCAACCCCCCACCTGCACCCCCAGGTTTTCCAAGTACTGCTCCCAACTGTTACTCCTGTTCCCCCAAGTTCTTTTTTCAATCTTACTTTTTTCCATTCGACTTGTCCAAAAGGAACAAGAGTGACAATGTGTGCACCAAGTAGAGGAGTCAAAATTCGTATTATACATGCTTGGCTGGATGTCAATCTTGTGTCGAACATATATACAATCAACATTTGTTTGTTAAGTCCATAAAACATCACCTTTCCTTTCTCTTACTAGAGATGTCTTTTAAAACTACTTTCTTCTTCCAGTGGAACTGGAGCAGATATGGATATTGTTATCTCCAGTGTCCGAGCCTATGTTGGTGCATTGAATAAGATGACGAGTTTCAGATAACTGTTGGTGGAAAACAACAAACCTGAAGGCAGTGCAGTCATAGAGGTACTTCTGTGTTGACCGAGCTTATGGAACTTATGCAACTGCACTGGAGCTTTATCAGTTGTATAGAAGTGAGGAGGCTGTTTAATTGAGACTTGTTACCAATCACCAACTTCCCATTCCTTCTGAGTTACGCTATTTCTTATGTAAATGCAAACTTGGCTATATTTGGTACAAATGAAACTACTTAATTGTATATTTATGATGAAATTTATTCCCTTTAAAATACTGAATAGAATTAGCCTTATGGCTAGATCATCCTATTTGGACCATAATCAATGAAGATCCCTTCTCACGTTAGCAATTATTCAAACAAGCCAGAAATTTTACTACCTATGTTTCCAGAATCGGGTGACTCGTATCAAAGGTCCCTTCCAAAGTTCCATTTAAAAAAAAATGAAGATCACTACATAACAAACTGCCTTCTGATGACATCTCTAGGATATATGTGTTTTTTTTGGACCATATATTGTTTGAGCATATGTACTACTTTCTTTGGTATTTGCACAAACAACCTGACAGAAGCTATGAATATTTTAACTGGTTAGTGGTGCATTGGACAATGGATACAAGGAAATTGGAGTTGAATCTTGGAGCACCTTTGGCAGATAGTTCAATTGCTAGAACAAATTATAAAAGATAAAACAGGAAGACAATTTCAGTTCTCACACTATTATAGAGAATCAAATTGCACTGCAGACTTGCTAGCTAACTGGATATTCCAGCTCCTCATGTAATTATCCTTAATAATATAATGTGTTTCCTTCTCTGGGGTATTCCTAAACAATAAGCTGGTAAATGACAAATTAAAGAAGGGGGAAGGGGGGGGGGGGGGGATTTTGGGGGG
>NW_006239052.1:1260904-1278423 GCF_000226075.1 Solanum tuberosum
GGGATTCTTGCGAGAAAGAAAATTATAGAAAAAAAAGAGAGCAGGACTGACGAAATCAAATGATACATCAAAAGCACAAGGATCCACTGCATGTTTTGTAAATGGAAGTAGCCTTTAAACCTGTGTGTTGCTATTAATTTCATGTCACAGTTTCTTAAAAACAATAAGTGGGGAACTGGAGTTTTCTGAAACTAGATGCAGGCTGAATTCTGAAGAAAAGCCCACACTTAACACTGCTCTTGATCAAAACGGGACTTCACTACCAGCCACATTAGATATCTGATGATGGCTTAACCTTCTCTTTCAAGAACTGCAATATGTGCTCGCGTTTCCAGTTATCAATTCTGCAAGATGTATTGAATACATTAGATAACCAGAATAAAGATTTGGCTGTTATCAAACATGCGTACAAAGGGAATGATTCTATTCGATGCAATGCACAGGGTGCAAACTAATTTTCATCAGGAAAAAATTACTTAAAGCTGAACTCCATGAATTGCAACTCCATGTACTCAGGCTTCTCGAGGACACTAAGATCTCTGAAAACGTTTAGCATGTGCAACACACTCATGACTCATGACCCAAAAGTTGATTTTTGGTGACAACTAGATGACTGTCTACCTGTATGGCTCAATATAATTATGTTTCCCGAAAATGGAATAGGAAGACATGAAAGAGGAGGATTTAGAAAATGTATCAGTCCTGATGACTAATACAGAACATGCTCAATGCAATGTAGAGGCATTATAGAAACACAAATCTGTAGTGCTCAAACACAAAACACCAAGGAAAGAAGGGAAAAAGAGACAAAGGAAGATGACCTAATGGTTTCCTTTTGCTCTCCGTGATCATCCAACATGATCAACTTAGGTGGAGAATTAAATGCATATTGAACTTTTACAAAAGGGAATTGGTCCTTCTCTTCTTCAATGAACCCAACGACTTCGGGATAGAAAACTAGTTTTCTCATGCAGACTTCCAAAACTGCTCCAGAATAAACAACCTGCATTCACATTTAGAGTAAATTAAAATTAAGAAGTACCATTTCAAAGTAAAGGCATCATGTTAATCAATCAGTAAAGAAGTACCATCTTTGCCATATATGTGACAGCTCATATTTTTATTTTTTTTGAGAGAAAATGTGACAGCTCATATGTTAGTCTGACGTTTCAGGAAGTTCATGATTTACTCTAGCCATTAGTTGACTGTTATGAGATAGCATGTCATGTACTCATGCAATAGTAGAATCTTTAAGAATTCCACCATCCACCAAGTATGAGAAAAGGATGGAAAAAAAAGAAATGAAAAATGCCCCATGACTTTGATCTAGGGGTAAGAACGCAACACGTAATGTGTGGGTTAGACAAATGTCATGGTTTGTACCCTGCTACAGACAAAAACATGGTATTTAAGTGGAGAAAGGTAGAGTAGGCTTATTATCCAGCGAGTCCAAACCATGCTCCATTGGCCCAAGCGAGTTCTCGATTATTCAAAAAAGGAAAAAGCAAAGAAAGAAAAGACGGCCTTCTCCAAAGTGATATTTTGGCATCTTATTTTCTCCCTCCACCTCCCCATACCTTTTTGGTCACGGTGCTTACAAAAAGAAGACTCGAGTGGTCCACTTCTCATATTTTACCGCTTTATTCATTTCCCATATACTAGGGGACTTTGAGGCAGGTATCGAAACCAAAAAGTTACATTTTCAACTTCCCTGAAATAAACAAGCAAACCAAAAGAAAAAAAAATAGATGCAGAACAAGGGAAAGGCAGATAAGTGTTTTCGTCTTCTGTTTAAGTTTTGCCTCAATTTTATTTTAATTATTATTTGGGTGCAAACATCCTTATCAAAACCATCTTAATATGAATCTCTCATCTCTACAATGTTTACATGGAAGCCATAATTTTCAAAAGTATTGGGCAACACTAGAGACCAGAAACCCAGAGGAGACTCTTCAAAACTCTATATACAACCTGAACTATAGCTGCTAAAAATAACCTCTAGCAGATGAAATATCTCGGTCGCATCTGTACCTTACTCATGGCATCATCAGAGTCTTCTGTGCAACAGCTCAAACATTCAGACACCAACTCTGTAGAAAACACGTAATCAATACTGTTTAGCAAGATATAACTATACTTGTCAACATGCATATGAAATCAAATTAGGAATTTTTTTTTACACAAGGACATGGAGAGAAGAGCAGTCCATTTGGATATTATAAACTCCTAACAATCCACAAAAAAGGAAAGAACCAATAAAACAGCAATAGCTCCTGCATCCAAATATGGAGCATGGCTTCTATGAATATACTTTATTTGGTCAAATTTTCTGCATTAGTGCCATGGTTCTACTTTTTTTCCTCTTTTCATTTGATGAAGTTGTTCTCTCTAACTACGCATAGTCCTTTTTTTCAATAAATCACAATGATTAGTCAAATTTAGTACTTCTATCATATCAATCTTAAATTACAGGACATATCGGTGAAAGGTTAAATAAGTTCAAACATTTCTAATCACAATCAGACAGCACGATACACGGCTTTTACATATCCATATAATCCTTTAACATTACGACTTAAGTTCAGCAGATAATACATCCCGATTTTTTTTAGAGGTCCCAGTATTTGCATAGAAATTAAGAAAACTTTTTTGCAGTACAAGGAGGAGGGCAAAGATACAGAGGTAGCAAATGTGAATTACATACATTAAAGAAAAAATAAAAAGTTATTTATGTGCTTACGAAGGGTTGCATAATTGAAGCAAAATATTTGTGAATTTGCAACACTAAAGATAAGCTAATAAGCTGGTATTTCCACTACCTTCCAGATCCTTTTTACCAATGTTCCACAAAGCTTTTCTACGTCAGTTTAGTACTCGTATGATCTTTTCCTTGAAATTTTCAAACTTATCGAAATCCCACCAACTGGGTACATGGTGTTGTGATCCTTCAACTCTTTAATATTTATAGCATAGATAAATCATTGTAGGTTTGTTTGCCCCATAATGATAGTTTTTATGTAGCAGTCTATCATTAATTTGGGCTTTAGATTGACTCCTGATATTGGTCCTTTGTTGTTTCTTTCCCAGACTAGAACTAGTTAAACAAATCCGAACAGAGCTATGATCAAAAAGCAAGTATCAAACATTTGGTTGCCTAGAGCAAAAACAACAAATCTTAGTTATCCATGGATTTAGGAAAAATTTCATCTTGGATGAGTTATAGCAAATATCAAATACCATTTCTGGTGCCCAGCAGAGAAGCTGAGTAAGCATGATTTGGAAACTATTGACAATAAACAGAGGCAACTTATTGAATAAAACATTGTGTCGTAGCGAGCCACCGCCATGAAAGTGATTTCGGCCCGACCATGGTGTAAATTGTTTGAGACTGGTTGCTGTCCAAGGTACAAGCGCAATCCCAAACACGTGCACTCGTGGTTGAAAGTTTGGAGTTTGCAGAAATACGATTGCCCAAAAATAGAATTGAGAAGAACAACTTTGAGGAAATGAGAATGATTTTTTTTCTGTATTTGATAATTCACACAGATCCGCTTTTATAGGCCAATCTGCTAGAGTTGTTATGAAAGAAACAACTACAACTTAACACGAATTAATTTGTAGCTGTTACAAAAATAAACTGTGTTGTTTCCGGACTTATTCAAGTAGCAGTTACAAAATTCATTTTGCAGCAGTTGCACCACGCACGCCTCACGAGCTGAGTCAGACGAATGGAGGGGGCAGCAACACGCGTGTGGTTGCCAAGTTTTACCTCCACAAGCATGGAGGAAACTCAACTAATCCCACAAAGAAAGAACTTGGTGTATAAAGTGCTCAAAATGAATTTAATCTTTCTAAATGGAACTTTTGTCTATTACACAAGACAAAGCAGTGCAAAAGGGAGCGACAAACAATTCTATGACTTCACATTACCAACGAATTTTGAATAAAACCAACAATTCCCCACTAAGGCAAAGGTAACAATTTGTGATCAAATGAAGTTATATGAGACTTCAATATGCACTACATTTCCTATCCCTCTGACGTCTCCTAGTACTTTGTAAGCTTGAGCTCATTTTGCACTTAATGCATGTGTTGAGATAGACTTGAATCACCTACATGAGTATAAAGGTTTGGTTGCCTTTTACGGAAGACTTGGGTAGTCTTTTTAAAGGGCTCATGAGACCCAAAGTGTGTGCATGACTGTAAAAACACTTTGTTAGTATCATGGTGTTAGCATAACATTAAGAACATAACATTTCCTATGGATGGGTTGCACCAAGAATCAACCCTTAGCCCATTTTATTTATCTTGGTGATGGATGCATTGATGCACAGCTTGCATAGTTCTGATTGACGAGACTCATGATAGAGTAAATGCTAAGCACGAGGTTTGGAGACAAACCTAGGTTTCAGGTTAAGGCATTGAGCAATACCAAGACAAAATGCTTGGAGTGCAAGTTCAGTGACGTAACACAATGAGGTTGACAAGGAAGTGAAGCTTGATACATAAGTCAAGCAAAAGAGAGGAAGTTTCAAGTATCTTGGGTATATTATCCAAGGTAACTGGGAGATTGACGAGGATGTCACTCACCGTATTGGTGCAGGGTCGCTGAAATAGAGGCTCACATTTGGAGTCATGTGTGATAAGAAAGTGTCACAAAAACTTAAAAGACAAGTTCTACAAAGTGGTAGTTAGACTAACTTTGTAGTATGGGGCAGAGTGTTTTAGTCAAGAACTCTCACATTCAGAAGATAGTGACAGATATGAGGATGACGTGATAGATGTGTGGGCTTATTAAGAGAGGTAAGATTACAAATGAGGATATCCAGTACAAGGTGGGAGTGACTTCGGTGGAGGACAAGATGTGGAAAGCAAGACTAAGATGATTTGGGCATGTGGCGAGGAGATGTACGGATGGCCCAGTGTAGAGATGTGAGAGGTTGGCTATGCATGGTTTCATGAGATGTAGAGTAGACCAAAGAACTATTGATGAGAGGTGATTAGGGAAAAGTACAAAACATGGCACAATTTCAACTTACCAAGGACATGACCTTAAATAGGTAATTACAAAATATTTCGCCTAGCTTGACTCATGGTCTTGATGCATGCACGTTGTGGAATGGCTCACCCTTTTAGCCTGACTTTTTTTTCCAAACCATTTCTTGCACTATGTAATTGCACCAGAACTAATATCGTAACCCAACTCCTTGAATAAATTCTTGTTCATTTCTATAACAACTCCAACAACTTAGCCTATAAAAGTAGCCCTTTTTTTTTACACTAGTAACATTATTATTTTGGTCCGTACATAGGTAGTATTGAAAAACCATATTTACAAAAAAGAAGAAAAGGGTTATAGTCTTCCCAAAGCTAAACCAATCTTGTGAATTATCAAATACGAAAGAATCCTCTCATTCCCTCAAAGTTGTTCTTCTCAATCTTGTTACTCTCAATTGTATTTCTGCAAACTCCAAACTTCTAGCCACGAGTGCACGTGCTTGGGAATTTTGTGGAACTTTAGGAGTGACCGGTCTCAAACGATTACCACCCTAGTTGAACCGAAATTGCTTTCAAAGAAGTGGCTCACCATGACATAGGTTTTATTCGATAAGTTACTTATGTTCTCCTTAGGTTCATTGTCAATATTGTCATATTTTCTAACAGATTAGTATGTAAAAGTTGTTTGGCATGCTTGAAGAGAGAGAGAGAGAGAGATCTTCCGCTAGTGCTATTACCTGGTGTAGGATTCTGTAACTCTTAAAAAAAGAATTCTGGCCTTGTTTATGGTTCGTTACCAAATTTCCTCCATTACAAGGTTCTCAACATATAGGGTATACAATATCACTTGATTTTTTTTATCTAGGCCCTTACATCCGCAACTCCTCCAGTTCCCTGTTCTCTTTCAATTATACTGCAGTCTCCAAGGTTTTTTCTCCAACTCATTCAGGAAGCTAATCAGCCCTGGATATAGCTCTTTTAATCATCCCCTTCTAGACCCATTTGCTCTAACCCTATAAGAAACTACACCTGAGGCCATCTCATATCCAACCTATCTATCCAAAACTTATAAAAGATCCAAAAACTCATCTTCAGTCTCCTTGAAAACAATGTCAAGGTCAATAAATTCCCTCAATCCCACAAACCTTTTACCACAACTCATACACTAAATTTTAACAAAAATCCAGAAATTATATGCATGTTAAATTCAGAGATATATAGAGAGACAACAAAAGAGAGAGAGTTTTAGAAAGAACCTTGATCTTTGACATACTCAGCAAGAGTTCTACAATCGGAGCATAGAGCTAGACCCGTAAACCCGAGATTTTCACACTCTTTCGTGCTCAACTGCTCAGCTTTTGCCCCCAAAACTCCAACAACGAAGCACAGCAATGCTACCTGGATCACACCCATTTCTCTCTCTTCTCTTTCCCCCTTGCGTTTGCGGAATCTATATATGTATGAAGAGGAAGGTTTGACCCGAATCGCAGTTAACGGGTCGGTTGCTTTTGACTTGACTCTTCTGGTCTTCCAGTTAATTACTTAGGTGACCCATGAAATTAACTCAAACTCGATTTGACCCCTAAAACTTTCTAATACGTGATATAGCATTTAGTGACTTTATTGGATGCTTATTTAGTTTGATTTGTGCTTAACAGAATCGATAGTATATCGATTGATTCGATATAACTTTAATGAGTAATTCATCTATTATTCAGCCACATATATGTAAAGCAAAATTATATATTTCTTCATCATACCATTCTCATAAATAATTGCATTTTATGCAAAATGGTATATTCTTCATATATCATGAACTTCGTTTGCATATATAATTACTGTTGCAAAATGTCTTCTTACCTTTGAAATGAACACAACACAAAAATATAACTTAGGAATACAATAAATCATCATACATATGTTGGTCTTACAAAAAGAAAAATAAAATTCAACAAAATGAGTATTGAGTGTGAAATTCGATAATTTTATACCAATAAATCAATAAACATTTTATGATTGTGATTTGATTTTGAACAACTACTACATATTTGAGTTGCTCAAAACAGTCTCTCAAATACTCTCTACTAATTATTTTTTGAAGAAACCGAGTGACAATAGTTGACCAACAAACTAGCAATTCTCGCATGAAAAGAGAAATAACAAATTAGAATAAATTGATCATTTATAACGTTATTTCAAAAATCAGAAAAATTAAAAATGGAATAGTTTGATTTCAAGTTGTGATTAAGAATTGTCATCCATGAATCTTATTTTCTTTTTAGTTTTGTGTGATCTTATTGTACTGACAATTCAATCGATATAGTCTGTCTTATTCTATCTTGTTGCGTGTTTGCTTGTCTTTTTAATAAGTTTATAGAACCACTAGAGTTTTTTACGCATATATTATTATCATATTTTGAGTTGAATGATTTTTTCTTTATATAACACGCTCAGTTTTGCTAACTTTAATAAATTCATTGGTATACCTTTATATAGATCAAAAGTGTTCATATATTTATAATTTTAAGGACTATCTATAATCAATGTGCATATGAGAAGATCTCATTTTGTTGCTGCATATTCATTGAAGAGAGCAATTTTGAAAAAACAAGTTGTGCAGATACCAGAAAATATAGTCTTCCATTAAGATGAAGAATTTCATCGTGACTCATGAATTATACAAGGGCGAACATTTGATCTCCTTGGTGGAGATAGGGTGATATGATCATACAAGGATTGTGATCGGTAGATGATATTTTCTATTTCACTCACTGATACTCTTGGTTTGACAAATGATCGCGCCACGTCCAGCATTGTTGCCAGCTCTTTCTTGTACTGTATAGGTGATTGAAGAGAGTAAACGAGGAAAAATAGTCCACTGTAATTAGCGTCTCAGAAAATAAGAACGAACAGAATAACTTACTGATGCAAAATAATAGTACCTCGTTAATAGCTCCTGTCTTTATTTTCGACTGCATAATGCACCACTTTTTGAAATGAACACCTGTTGAAAATGCAAAAGGTAGTTTAACTTCATATCACATTCCACTCTTAAGAATCTTGAAGTGTTTTGAATTTTGAACATTCTATTGTTCATAATAATCAGGAATCTTAGTAGCGCCCCACCTTGTTGGTGAGAGTTCGATTCCCACCTTGTAATCCCCTTCCCCTACCCCAATTTTGTTTTTAATAGAGGAGTTTTTGTCAAGGAAATCAAATGTTCCATGGACAGCTCCAAATTATGCACTGGACTGACTGTATCATGCTAGCAACTCAACAGAAAAATAGAGGACCGTGTCAACTGTCAAGTAGTGGAGATTCAGTTGGTAGCTGTCCAAAGGAAAAGATAAATATAATATCTTCAAGGTTTCAACCAAAATCTGGACTCGAGGAAGGACATGTCTTTTTCCGTATGTGGAGTTTTATTTCGTTGTGAAAGCACTCATAAGCCCTAAACTCAACATTGCACCAGGCAAATAGCTTCCGATCTGGTTTGATTCCAATTGTGGATATCAATACTCCATCAGAGTCCAGTGAGAGTGTAGTATTAGGGTGATAGGCAGATGAGTTTCCCAAAAGTATGGAAGACGATAAGCAAAATGATTGGTTAAAAGATACTCTAAAGATGCATTTAGTCAACTACTAAAATGGTAGACATAGTCCTGGTGCTAGATATATAGTACTTGAACATTTGGATACCACATCTTGGCCTCTTTTCACTGCAAGAATCTTTCATCAAGGATTACAGAAGAGATTGGCCCCCTCCCACCATTAAAAGAAATGCTTTTAGAATTTTGATGCAAATTCAGAATGTGAAAAATTCACATAATCGGTCAACCCATCAAATGGGAGAAGAGACTGGGGCCAGTAGATCAACTTTGACATGCAAAGATGATGAATAGATAGCAGCTTGTACGCATCCAGCAGAACAAGAAACCAGAACAGAAGACACTTACCAGCTTTTATGTCCAAACTGCAAGAGGATTCAGAAGCTGTTTCTAAAAACCACCTACAGTGAACCTGATTGAATAGCAAAACTAATCAGGGATTAAGATAAATAAAGGGATCTCTAGGAGGTAAGACATGTATAAAAAGTTGCATAGAATTGTACTATGAAAAGAATGTTGCCTGACACCCAAAGTCACTATTACCTCAAAGCATGACCCAAACGGAACATCATGGGCCTGTTGCACAGTCTCAAATACCTATGGGAAAGGTTAAAAAATGTCTAAGCATACTCTCATGACCAGTAACATATAACATTGAAGGTGCGATATGAGAATTACAAGAGTTTTCTTGTCCAGTGATATAACAGCATGCTGATACTCCGTCACTGCTGTATCTGGAGGGCACATAGGGCTGTTACATTTTGTTCTGAATGTAATTTCTCTGACTTGACCATCATACTCATCAGCAGAATTCCATTGACCCATCTAAGAAAATGAAAGACATTCAATATTTAACTCGAGCTAAAGCAAATAAGCAAAATGAAGGTGCAATTGAGCTAGCGTAATTTAGCTCTTCGTGTTACTCTAGCTCTTAGTAGAACTAAATACAACTACTACCCCACAGTCCCAAACAAGTTGAGGTCAGCTATAATAATCCTCACTGCTATGTTTCTCCATTTAAGCTCAAATCATCTCTATTCAAGCAGAAGTAAATGCACCAAAATAATATCTACAGGCAAAAGATAATCCAAAATTTGGTGAACTACATTGCAGGACAATTTAATGAAACAAAGTTTAACATGTCTCACCAAGATAATGAAAATTCTCTACAATAAGTTCATAATCTTGAAGTCACTTACTTTCTTTTTGTATTATGAAGTTCCTTTGTTTCTATACTACCTTTCATGATTAAAGACATCAATGTTCAGTTGAAAATTACTGACAAAGCCAATTCAAAGTTGGTGAACATGAGGAGCACATTAGTCAGACTTGAAGAAAGTTAGGTAAAAAGACCGCTAGCTGTATTATTAAGCTATTAATTCTAACTGAAAAAAGGGTACTGCTGGGTTTTATTTGCCATGATTTCTTACCATAAAAAGGTTTTCCTCTTACGAAAAGGTTTTAATATTTTGACTAGTCCTTTTCTTGTAGTAAAGGTTTTAGGACTCTATAAATATAGGTTTGTTCCTTCTAACTTAATCAGCATTCACAATGTAGTCCTAGGGTTTTGAGAGTTTTGGTTATGGGGGAGAATTTGTAAACCTACTTGTATCCGAGTGAATTGGTTGAGGTTTGTACTCTCATAATTATAGTGGATTGTTCATCACCTTTGTGGACGTAGGTCGATTGACCGAACCACGTTAAATCTGTGTCTTTTGGTGTGTTTCTCGTTTGTCTTCTTATTCATGGTCTTTCGAGGTTCGCTTTGCTAGCTTCCGCATTACACCTGCTTATTTTTTGTCCTAACAAGTGGTATCAGAGCCATGATTCAAGGATGGAACCATGTTGGAGATGGGTGTTCATCTTGGCGGGTGTAGTTCTAGCTGCAACTTTTTTGACAGTAATGAAGATTTTGTTCAGAGAGGTTCTCTGTGTCGAGACGTAGATATGATGGAGGAGATTATGGAGAAGAGATGCAAGATCCTAAAGATTATGTGAAGAAGGTGGACAAATTTATTTTGTCAGAAATTCAGGCCAAGGGGGAGATTTGTTGGGTTTTATTTTCCCTGATTTCTTACCATAAAAAGGTTTTCCTTTTAGGAAAATGTTTTAATATTTTGACTAGTCCTTTTCTTGTAGGAAAGGTTTTAGGTCTCTATAAATATAGGTTTGTTCCTTTTAACTTAATTAGCATTCACAATGTAGTCCTAGGGTTTTGAGAGTTTCGGTTATGGGGGAGAATTTGTGAACCTACTTGTATTCCGAGTGAATTGGTTGAGGTTGTTTCTCTCTATATTTTGTACTCTCATAATTATAGTGGATTGCTCATCTCCTTTGTGGACGTAGATCGATTGACCAAACCACGTTAAATATTTGTGTCCTTTGGTATGTTTCTCGTTTGTCTTCTTATTCATGGTCTTTCGAGATTCACTTTGCTAGCTTCCGCATTACACCTGCTTATTTCGGTCCTAACAAGTGGTATCAGAGCCATGGTTCAATGATGGAGTCATGTTAGAGATGGGTGTTCATCTTGCCGGGTATAGTTCTAGTCGCAACCTTTTTGACAGTAATGAAGATTTCTATTGGAGAAATTGTTTCAGAGAGGTTCTCTGTTTCGAGACGTAGATTTGATGGAGGAGATTATGGAGAAGAGATGCAAGATCCTAAAGATTATGTAAAGAAGGTGGACAAATTTATTTTGTCAGAAATTCAGGCCAAGGGGGAGATTTGTTGGGGTTTATTTGCCCTGATTTCTTACCATAAATAAGTTTTCCTTTTAGGAAAAGGTTTTAATATTTTGAGTAGTCCCTTTCTTGTAGGAAAGGTTTTAGGACTTTATAAATATAGGTTTGTTCCTTCTAACTTAATTAGCATTCACAATGTAGTCCTAGGGTTTTGAGAGTTGTGGTTATGGGGGAGAGTACTTCTACTCTTCTTCCTCCACTACTGTGTAAAGGTCCAGAACTAACTACTAAGTTATTGTCAGCTCTAAACCAACCATTAGATATTTCTGGGTTTTAATCCAAAAGATGCCACAATAGTTAGTCTGAAATCACTCTTATGTGAGCCCTAACTTTCCTCTCCCATTCCAATGTGAGATTTGTCTAAAGCAAGCTTCATAACAACCCTTTTCTAGTTCCTATTACACTCACCCTCTTAGAGAGTCAGCATCTTTCTGAGATTTGTCACACCATCATACTAGGAAAAATACTGGCTTTGATACCACATGTGATGGTTCAAGCCTAATTGCCAAGGTATTGTTAGCTTTGGCCCAACCTTTGTGGCCTCAAGGTTTTGCTCCCTTGGAATTTAACCCAGAAGGCACCTCGATAGTTGAATCCTCATCTCGTCCTCATATGGCCCCTAACTTTCCCCTCCCATTCTAATGTAAAATTTGCATAAAACAAGTTTCATAGGGAAATCCTTTCTTTAGTTCAACTGCCAGTAATCCATGGGCTATTACACTTAACCCATGGGGTTTCAGTGCCTTTCTAAGGTATGTCCAACCATCATACTAGGGGAGGTAGTGGCTTTCATACCACATGTAACTGTTCAAGCATATTTCCATGGTGTTGTCAGCTCTGGCCCAACCTTTGGAACCTCAAAGTTTTGTTCCCATGGACTTTATCCCAAAAGGCAGCTCGATAGTTGAATCCTAAGCTTGCATTTATATGGGCTATAACTTTCCCCTCCCATCCTGAGTTGCTTAAGGCAAGCTTCACTGCCATGGACCGTTGGCAGTTGAATTTGAAAAGGGGATTTGCAGTGAACCTCGTCTTAGGCTAATCCCACATCGGAATAGGAGGAGAAAGTTAGGGGTTATATAAGGGAGAGTTCAGGATTCCACTGTCGAGATGCCTTATGGGTTAAGGCTTAAGAGGACAAAACCCTGAGTGTCCAAAAGTTGGGGCAAGATAAGACAATACCTTGACAGTTGGATTTGGCTGCTACATATTGATATTGATTCACATATTGATGGGGGAGCCCCTTGCCACCAAGTATGTTTTTTTTTTGGATTGTGAGATGCAGTTAACTTTGTGGTGCGATGCCCAAGTGATCTAAGAGTATTTCCTTGAGATTTTTCTTTTTATTTGTCAACCTCTTCCAAAATTTCATCACCCCATAAAACAACCTTGATCCTCTTCCTTCAGAATACCTTCAATTTCCAATCCATCACCTTTCCCTTTAACCTCTTCAATCCATTTCAAGAGGCCTGGACATATCCGCACTGCATTACACTTTATGCACATTCACATTTAACACTTGCCATCACTTACGAGATGTTGAACTTGATCATGTTCACTTCTTTCTGCCTAATCTTGATTTTCAATTGAGATACCAATAAGAACTGCACAACAGGAGGTGTAACCTGATAATTGGATAACCAGTTTTTGAGCTTTTCCTTTTTTCACTTGGTAGTTACTTTTTGCCAAGCTGGTAGTTGGTACTACCTTTGACCAGGTCCATGTCCCAGTGCATTTTAGGTGAGATACACCTTAACTCAAAAAAGAAAACCGCGAGAGACCGGTACTAATCAAACCTCTTCGCTCACACGCAAGAAAAAGAGAGGATATTATATAGGAGTAGGTTGGCCATAAAATTCTTGAATTCTGTAATTTGAAAAACACCAAAAAACTGTTTTCACTCCAATTTACTCAAAAAAAAATAATCAAAAACAACACCAATTTATATTCATGGCCAAACACAACTCCAATTTTCAAATATATTTTTTCACTCTGAAAACAAAATAATTTTTTCAAATACAATTTTCATGGCCAAAGCCCCCCTATAAAGAAGATATAAGAAAAACCTCAAGAGTGTAGCTGGAAGTTAAAGCCAAACCAGAAAGGCATAAAGAAGCATGAACCAAAAACATGCTTTAGTCAATGGAATGTGGAGCTTACCTTGAGATTGAAATTTTTCCCTGCTGCACGGTACTCATTAGTGAAATTTGAATCATCAGCCAATAGCAAGTCAAAAAATTGCTCGGGTGTGCATGTCAAATCATCCTTACAAAAATCAAAGAGTGTCATAAATCTTGGAGAAAGGAGTTCCAGTCCAAAAAATTAAGATTAAATATCCTACATACATTCAATATACCAGAGAGGACTTACATTATATACACTAGAGAGGACTTCTTCTTTAATAAATGGTTGCGATTTCTGAATTTTGGTCACACTTTCTTCCTGACTTATTTCCATCTTTTTACATCCTTTAACTGAGCTGCTATGTGCACGCAATGCTGACTGTTCCATCTCCTACAAAGAGAAAGAACGGAAACTAAAAATAGGAAAGAAATCATGCAAAGCCAAACTCTAACAGGCAGATACAATTTAAATGTAAAAGTAAAAACAATGTTTCAGAAATATGAACCTAAATAAAGACAATGTTACTTATGTACTGGATGTAATAGAGAACACAAAATATGCCGATATGAATAAAGAATCAGCTGGAATGTTGATTCAAGAAGCTTACAGGTAAATATAATTACATAGCACCATTAAAGGAGACTTGAAGTAGATCATCAAAAACTGATGTCTACTAGACAAAGCAGTATTTTTATAGCCTTCGCTATTGTGCTCAGATAACATGGCCTTGGAAAAATGTTTATAGGATTGCCAAAACCATAGAAGACAAACAATCCAATTCCTCCAACAATATGGGACAGTTAGCACCTACCGCACACTGAGGCCTGACAACGAGAGTGTGGACACATAATATAGGGCCGAACATTGGGACACACAATAACATGGATGAATTTGGCTTTGATACCATGTGAGAAATATAAACGAGAGAAAGAGTTTATGGTAATGTGTGGCATATTATGACATCACACTTCTATCTATTTATATACAAATTTTTCAATGAAAATATTTCCACTTGTCCAATATGGGACATTATACAAAACTAAACTAGCTTATCTTCTATCTAACACTCCCCCTCAAGTTAGTGCATACACTTCATATGAGTTGAGCTTGTTATATACATAACTAACTCAAGGACCTATGAGAGTTTGGTAAGTATATCAGCAAACTGATCATTGGACTTTATAAAGCTCGTGGCAATAATATCCAGAGAATGAGAGTATCTTTTCTCTAACAAAGTGACAATCAATATCTATATGCTTGTGTATTCTCATAGAATACTTGATTTGAAAGCAATACAGTGTGTAGCCCGGTTATCATAGATAAGTTCAATCTGAGTAGTCTCTCAAAACTTCAGCTCTTTCAATAGTTGTTTGGCCCATATAAGCTCACAAGTCGCAATTGTCATGGCTCGATATTCGGCTTCAACATTCGATATTTGTGAGGGGGAGTGTAGAAGGCATAATTAATTAAATAAAAGTCTAACAACTTAAGTTTTTTAGATGAGATAGTTGCAACTATTTTCGATAAATAGAAATTAGTCAAGGAAGTTCCACAAACATAATAAGCATCTTTCTTTATGCTCAGTGGTGCAACAAACAAGATATATCATCAACAGAAGGAAAATCCTCTTGTGATGAAGGCTAACACATTCAACCATGTCATACATCTCAATATTCAGAATACCTCTTTTATTGACTACAGAAATATTTTTAAGACAGCTTAGCTAAAATCTTCAATTTATTCCTGGTGGTTGTATCAATATTCTCTACGGATATATGATAACTAGGACTGTTTGTTGTCTCAGATAACAATCAGAAAAGAGCTAAGCCAAAAGCACAAATACAATTAATAATATAACCTTCTTCTCAGCTTCTAGCATGTCATGATAATTATCTGCTGAACGTTGCAACGATCTCAATGTATGATTCCTATTCCAAAAAGATGCAAATTTATATCTTACTCTACCTGAGATCAGAGAAATAAAGGTAACTAGCACATCGACCATAATATATCCAGAATATCAATTTCAAATTCAACTATCTAGCATGAGCAAAATAAGCCACCTCCCTTAGTTTTGAAATTAAATATCCAGTTTTCAGTTGACATGTAACAGAGAAGTTTCATGGTAATGGAAAAACATATCCCCCAATAGACAAATTTTTGTTTTCATTAAGATTAAAACGTCTAAATTTGAATGAACATCTGAATATTAAGATATGAATATTAAGATATGCATGAATCTGATTATTAAAATGTTGCATTAAGATCTGAATACTAAATAGTTAAGACTGTTTATTTTCTCAACATCTTAATGTATAAAATCTGCCTTTGTTTAAAAAATAATAAATGTAAAATTCACAAAATACTAAATTGATCTAATTATATCAATAAAATATTTCAAATTTTTTTATATGGTAATTGATGGTGGAGATGACTAACGATTGTGATTGTGTGTGAAAAAATTTAGGCCGATGGTGATTGATGGTGGTGGTTGTGGATAGTATCTTATGATATAGTGGTTGATAGTAGTGATCAACTGTGGTTGGTGGCAGCTAATAATTAGTAGTGGAATGTTACTGATAGCTAATGGTGGTAGTGAATGATGAACATGGTAAGCGGTATATAATGTTGACTAATGATGGTAATAGGGCTTAATGGATGTAATAATGGTTAGTGGTGACGATTGCAAATGATGACTAATGGTGATGACGATTGATTTTGGTGATTGACCGTAATGGTGATTGTGGTTGGGCTTAGGATGGTAGGTGGTAATGATTGACAAGGCAGTTGTGGGTGGTGGGTGAAAATAGATGGAGTAGTGGTGAACTATCATCTTAATGATATTAAGACTTTGTTATAGATCTTAATCATTCATATCCATTAAGTGGTTGTAAAATTAAAAAAACAAACACACTTAATGATTAAGATCTTGAATGATTAAGATCCAAACCTTGAAAACAAACGGACTTAATGACTGAAAACTGAATAATTAAGATTAAGACCTTCATTAAGTGCAAGCAAATGAGGCCTTAGTCCTAATGTTGAAGAAACTGGAACTTGTTGTATCGACAGTATTAAAGGGTAGCCCGGCGCGCAAAGCATCCCGCATTAGCAAGGTTCGGGGGAGAGCCATGTAGACAACCTACCCTAATGCAAGCAGTAGTGGCTGCTTCCAATTGAACTTCTGACCTATAGGTCCATAGAGACAATGTTACATTTGCTCCAAGTGTAAGACCACAAATGGGGTCTGAGGAGGGTAGTGTGTACGCAGACCTTAGTCACCTTACCCCTACCTTGGAAGATAGATCCGATAGACCCTCGAGTCAAGTTGTGTTATATAGTGTGAGATAAAATTTTAGTTTCTTGAGAAGTTCACATTATTTTGGTCTTAAAGAAGAACATAATTTTGGGATGGATACAGTACTTCGGTAGAACTTCTAGACTCGCATGACACCAATAGCAGTGCTAATGGTTCTATCATAGAATATCCTCCTAACATATCAAAACATAAAACCTATCAAGGAGAAGCTCACTCACAGCCAGCCAACTTCCCGGAACGGAAAATAAGGTTAAAAGATTAATTAAAATACTAACCATCAGGATTTCCTAGAGGAGGCACCCCATGGCCACCAGCACCCATGCGGAGAATTACTGTGACAGCAGGATTAACAAATGCATGCTGGCTCCTCCTAATCTGAAAGAAAAATAGTACTCTTGCTGATTTCCCGCAAATGGCCCGAATAAGCATTCCAAGAACATTGACAACTTGGAAAGACTAGCATATGACAACAAATAAAGAGAATATTGTACCTCATCTATTTCTGCAAAAGGAATAATTACCTGCAAATGCAGAACTGCACAGTCAAATAAGCTAACCAATTCCAGCATAATTGAGTTTAATTACCAAATATTGAAAAAGTACAGTTGTTACCAGTTATTTCTATGCTAAGAACATGAAGGCATAGGGTACACATCCACATAACCTTGAGAATCTAACAAAAAGAAACCAAAGGGGAAAATCCATTTTATGGTGATCTGCAATCCC
>NW_006239052.1:1279566-1295781 GCF_000226075.1 Solanum tuberosum
CCCGCCCATAAACCATAAACCATGCTACAATTTGAACTAGGATTCTTGATGGCATAGATATTCAGTGGATAAATCAAATTGATAAGCATTTAACTTAGAAAAGTTCATATAAAAGCAGATTCACAAAGTTGAAACTTGGGAAGTACAGTCAAAAGATGGATCTGACCTTTATTTGCTTTGAAAATACATTTGAGTGGAAGCAGATATGCCATGTTGAGACATATATACGGCCATGATACAAGAATGACCTTTCGAGAGCACATGAATAACTATGTTCAACAGCCTGAAATAATTACAATGATTAGCAACCGACTCACAACAGTCAAAACTTTCCAACTTAAAGTTCTTACAATCCAAGAGTAATTTATCAGTAAAAAATTAGCTCTTGCCTCATCAGCAGGGAGATCAAATATCGTTTGCAGAGGCCCAGGTTTCTGATGAACTACGGTAGGTCCTTGTTTATCCAAAGTGATCCTTCTACGAGCATTAGCGTGGCCATTCAAACCTCTAAACCAACCAATGAAGAAGGGGGAATAAAGTTATTATCTTCTAGTTACGATGAATATTAATATTTTCATGGAACAGTAATCCACCCGAAGGTTTACGTAAATTTCTCTCGGACGAATCAAGAATCTTCTAACAATAAAAACAAAAATTGATCCTAAAACAAATCCCATGTGACACTTCACAGAGTGTAGTAATGCTCGTAACTTGTAATGTTGCTTTAACTATTTTCTTTTTTCTGAACTATAAGGGGTCGTTTGGTAGTAGGTATTAGGAGAAATAGTCCATGTATTATGTATGGTATTATTTAGTTCTATGTTGGTAGAATTTTTGGGCCTAAGTATAACTAATTCATGGATTAGTTATACACCCTACATGGTATTATAGGATGTATTTCTAATACCTTCCATTTGGTGGTATTAGTAATACATTGGATTTTAATACCGTGGGATTATCTATGTAAAGACAAAAATATCCCTCAAATCATTTTATTTATTTTCTTGATTTTATGTTTTATTTTTGTACTAGAAAATTTATTTAAATAAATTAACTTACACATTTTATTATTTAGAGAGAGTTGTTTGTTAATAAATAAATGCAATATACAATATTTAAAATGTGAGTTCTAATATTTACTAATTGTAAAGGAAAATATATCATCACATAACGTTTGTGATCTTAATTTAATATATTAATTTGTTGATTTATATGTGGTTTCTAATTATTTGTCTTTGGACAATTTATAAATTGCATACATATTAAAACTACAACTTGTAATTTTTGTGTAAATGTAGATGATTTATTCGATTTTACTGTTGTTTACCGTCTTTTCGGTTTTAAAGTAGATGGTTTATCTATTCTAAATTGAAAATTAACGTTTTTTAAGTGATTAATTTATTAAGATAATAATTGTTTACCCTCAAATAATTTAAGATCACAAACGTTATGTGATAATGCGTTATTTTTTTTCCTACCAAACGACCCCTTAGTGTCATCTAAACATAGGAAATGAAGCTAGAATAAATATATCTTATCACATGGTTACCAGTTGATGATTAAAGGATCAGCACTGATGCCTCGCTCTTGATCTTCCCCCTTTTCTCACTAAGTGAGGAGGTGTTTCATTACCTGGTTACTTCTTCCCTATTCCACACTTTCCTTTCCAACCTACCTGTTGTAAACATGATATACTAAACATCTATCACTTGTGTAGTATCACATCCATATCCTTTCAAACTATTAAAACATGAGAGGTACAGGAGAGGAAGTACTCTCCCCTAAATTCCTATAATCTAGAACTATGTTACTGAAAGATATTGTTGAATGCTAATCGCTAACAGGCATAAGCTATCCAGAATGGACCCAAGGTCCCCAAACAATTAAAATTACTTATAAAGGAGCTGGTCATGGTACATTTTATTCTATGCACAAACTCATGTTTCACGATTGTACTACAGTCTCAAGCTACAACATGCTTTATAATAGCTCACATAAGAAGCAAAATTTTAGGAGGGTGGGAGAAAGTAAGATTAGTTAACTGTTTTGTTTTCTTCATTGCCACGATGATACACATTCTTGATAGGAAACACTATCATAAAATTCCTAATTGCACGTAAATACCAACTCAACTCGTAGTAAGAGTATGTACATGCTGATGTTGCCACCGTGGACCAAAAACAAGGAACCCTATGAGAGGAAGAATAGCTTATTATGTATTCTAATAACTGACACTAGTCTCATAAACAACAGTCAAAATTCAAATAAGAAATAGCCTAAGGCACTACCAATAGGGGGAGAAAAGCAGCACCTTAAAGATTTGACATTGAGTTTTGATGTTTTAATATGAAGATAAACCTGAAAAAGAAGAATGATAACGGCCATAATTTTGTAAAAGCTAACCTCTAAAACAACCAAAGAGAAAACGTTGCGTTTATTGAAAGCAAAGAGGTAGTAATCAAATATTACCTGTCCTGATGAACTGTCCAAGGTATGCCATTCCGCATCAGTTTGACCTTCATTTTCAACAGGTATCATCACTGAACCAAGAACAGCATTTTTCCAAATTATATCCCAGTCATATACTGTCACATTAATCTGTCATACAATCAAGTAAATGAATTATTATGAAAGAAAATAAAAACATGAAGCCAATGCAATATTAAATGTTAAAATACATCAAAGAAAATCTGAAGAGGATTACAGAACACACATTGCACTAAGTTTGTGCTTTTTGTCAAAAAAAATTCTGGATAGCTACCTCTACTGGAAGCTCATCAACAGAGAAGTTGAACTCCTCCCCCCACATAGGATTTCTTGAACCAGGAACCATTGAACTGCAACACTAAGAAGAGTATAACTTGTGTATAATACAAGAGCGATAAGCATCTGAACATATTGTATCACAATTTTCTGGAACTCCCCAAGCCTCGTCACAGATATTGTTGACAACAATCCACTAAAAATAAGGTTATCTCACAGTTGACCTTGACTTCAACTACCAATATACATCTAATGGAGAAAAAGACCGTCTCAATATTAAGACTAACCAACAACATAAATATAAAAAGTTGTTTATCTGTTCTCTCCTTTATATTATGTCAAAAGGAGTTCATCTAATTTGGACACTATTATGAGCGTCATCATAGTTGAACATACTATTGTTTATTCCCATAAGAATAAATTGATAAGAATTCAAAGATCACAAGTACCTAAAACACAATCATATCTGGTAGAAGTCTAGACTAGCATGCACTACCAATAAAAGGAAAGTGATTAAGATGAATAAAAAGGTTCTCAAATTTCTCTCTAGATTGACCAAAATAAAAGAGGCATCCTTGTCTAAGCAAAACTGAATATCAATCATAATGGAACAAATCAACACCAGTAATGTTTTATCATCTATTATACATAAGAGTATAAAGATATATATCCTTTGAACAACATTATGACAAATGTGGTATTTGATGATGCAAGTTGGTCATATAATCAACAATAATAGAAAACCATATGCATAACTACACCTAGACAAGACAAACTATTTATACCACCAACCCAAGACAATAGGATAATAAAATAGACATAATCACCTAAATCTCTTTTGTGAGCCACAACTGATGATTGCATATGGATCTGAAGTCCCATTCAAATTAGCAGCAGTAAGATTTTTAGCAGCTAACAATTCAACCTGAAATATAAGAAAGAGTAGCAGTCAACTACAAGTTGCAGATATAGGCCATCACATGAATAATTAGTGCAATTAACACTTCAAGTTACAGTAATGTTGTACAACACCAAATCTAGATATATGAGCTATAAATGCATCAACATGGAATACAAATATACCTTGATTACATAGGCAGAAGTAGTTTGAGGATCTCCTTTTAACTGGCTCATCTACAAAATAAGTGCACAACTGCATGTCAAAGAAGTGGAAAATTACATGATGAAAACGAAACATAAGTTTATAAATTCTCAATGAAGGGAGAATTTTCTTTCTAAGAACGTGGAAAATTCCTACTAGTTACGGACCATTGAGGATTCTTGAGAAGCTTAACATATACTCTGTGTTGCCGAACAGATAATAATCAGGTACAGTTAGCCTTCACGAATGGTACAGTATTATAACTAATAATTAGTTGCATGCCAATTGATAAGTTTCTTATGAAAACTCTCCATAGAGAACTAATGACTATGCTCAAGCTGTATAATTTGTTTGACTTGGAAAGAATATTCTCAGTAAGATTTGATAATAACAGTAAGATTTCATATATTCAAAATGCATATAATCATGCATTTGCTCCTTGGTTCCTTTCCCTGAACTACATAACAAACTATGGATGCTTTTCAAGATTAAGCTAAGTATAAATAAAAAACTGCGAGAAATATTATATTCTCCAAAGCTTAATTACATAGTTCCGTTAACTTCTGATATTGGTCATTCTAAATCATGATTAATGAAAATTAGGCCATGCAAAATCAAATTTCAGCTTATCATTTAATCGATAATCACACCTGACGATTTAGATCAACTCTACAAGTGATTTATTTTTTAATTTAAAATTTTAGTAAATATCATCACACCTTTATCGAGAACGCTTGACCAGTGATCTACTACTTCATATTCCAAACTCTTAAGTCCCCTTCCTAATTGGAATATAATTTCAGTCCTCACTTAAACTAAACTCAATTTTTATTTAAAACAGGATAGTAATACAGGGAGATACATAATTTTGAAATAGTGAAAATAAAATATTATGTACGTATGTGTGGGTGTATATATATAGTAGACTGTACTTACACTAGCCCTACATGCTGGATCATCCTCCACTTTCTCACTTCTGACAGCACGAGAACGGCCAACCCGAGGGCGATAATGAACTATATCACCTCCGCCGAGGTTGAAGAACCAGCAAGAGAGGATGACGAAGGACGCGGCGGCGACGGCGACTTGCACCTCCCACCACGACGGCAAGAAAAACTCCAACGCCGCCTCCACTATCATCTATTCCTCCAAATTACACCGAAAAATAAAATGCAGAAAGAGAAAATAATAAGAAAAACTCTGCGCAGCTATAACAATATAGTGGTCCAAAACCATAATTTAGAGCAGAGACATGAGAACATTCTTCTTCTCTCTGTGAATAAACAATAAACAGAGTCGGTGTGTGTGAGAGAGAAAGACGCAAAAAAGGGGAAAAAGGGAGGGAGCGTGGAAGCGTGATTATAAATACAGAAAAGAAAATGACGATTTTAGCCCTGTTGCTTTTTTGGACATTATACTGGTGTTTAGCGGAAGGTTTAATGAGAGTTTAGGGGTATTATGGAGATTTGAAAACTTCTAACGACTATAAAATATTACGGGAATGGTCGGATGATTCAAATAGAATGTTGCTATCCACGTGAGTTTCTGCGGAATTCCAACTTTTGTCATTCGTTAGCATTTAAATTATGGTTAAATAAATAAATAAAAAAGTTGAAGGCGAATCAATTTAATGATATTATTTTTAATATAAATAATGTAATTTTATCGAAGGAATTGAAAAGAATCTTTGAGCTCTATCTAGCTCTGCCCCAGGCTTATAAAGGGGTTAAAAAGGGTGTGTTAAGAAGTTTGTGGGAATATTATTAATTACACACTACGTTAAATTTTGTGAATAAAAAAGTTATTACAAAAAGAAAGGGTGATATTTATTTATTTTTGTGATTTGTTTAATCTGATTAACAACCAAAACAATGTTATATTGGATAATATAATAATAAAATAAAAACGTAGGAAAAGGAAAAGCATAGGAGGAGGTGCGAACAATGATGGCTAGGAGAGAATAATCATGATGGCACGGCGCACAGCTTAAAAGGGTTACTATTAACTTATTTTATCAACATGTGGATCCAGATTCACAATTTAATATTAATGAGTTCAATTATTTCAGTTTCTTAGATTGAAAGTTTGTGTGATTGAATTTTTTTATTCTATTTTTAAAAGGAAAATAAGATCTACGTATATTTTATCTTTTCACACTCCACTTCATGAAATCATATGGGGGTATGTTATCGCTGAAATATAAGTTTTAAATTTAGTAATTTTGAAAAAATAATAAATTATGTCTACCCAAACACAATATATCGAGAAGTAGGCAAAAATCAAATTTTCTTTATCTTCAAAATCCATTATGTACGCTAAGAAAAAATGGCGTGAATTCTTTGAGATTTAAGAGCCTGTTTAGTTCATTTTCGAAATTAATTACAGGATGAGTTTATCTCAAGATTAGTTATCCTCGAATTGTATTATTACTTTTATTCTAATTTAAAGGTGAAATAACGAATAAGTTTTGGGGATTGAAAAGGCAGGAATCAACTTGTTTTGCATTAATGGGACTTTGAGAGACGTCTTTTCTTTCCCTTATCAAGCAAGTCACACCTAATCGCTTTTGATGTCATCTTGATAGCTGGGACTGAATGTCTCATCATAGTCTATATTGCTGGTGGTAGCCTTTGGCTACCAAAATGAATCATGCTTTAATTTTAAAAGAGCAAGTAACATAACAAATCATAAATTGTGAGATTCAATTAGTTTGATATGTCAAGATTCATAACATCATTACATAAATCGCCTCCTTAAAAAACAAATAAAGCTAGATAGCATATCATTTGTAATGGCTCAATCCCTCTATAATAGATATTGGTGCACATCCCCCTTTCTTTGATGTTATAACAAACCAACAGAAAAATGTAGAAGCAGACTGAACAAATAACACATACCAGAGCACCTAATAGCATTATTAGATTAGGCTTACACTCTCGCCCTAAAGAAGGTCGCCTCTGGTAGTGGTAAGAACATAAGCATATGGATGAATATAATAGCACGAGACACTACAGAAACAAAGAGTAGTGCCAATTGAGAACCTTCATGTTACAAGCAGTTTCAAGGAAGCTTCAATTTTGCAGGGGAAAAAACAGGCCAAAGGACACCAATATGAGTAGACGTACTAAATTTTCGCAAACACAAACACCAAAAGATACGCTAATCAGTCTTGTTCCGTTATCGCTAAGAATATCATAATGTAACTTGTAGCAACCAAATATTTATCTTTGCACACATAGTTGCACATACAAAAATAACCTGGTGAAACCAAAAATAGGATAAATTGGAGGCCTAAATTTTAATTATTTTTTTTATATTTGAGATTCAAGTTATTCTTTCTTTTTAATAAAAAAGTTTTATTTTTTATGGTCTTAAACTAAAGATATATATATATATCAAAATATTTTTTAATCTTGTGATCTTAAACATATCATGTGGAAGTTAAATTTAAAAATTAATCCATAAAAAAGAAACATTCTTTAATGGTTCGAAACAAACTAAAAAAAATGATAACTAAATTAAAAAATATAGTATATATATTTTTTTGTTAAAAAAGGCTTATAATAATCTTATTATTACTAAAAAATTAGGCCCTTAGATTTTGGGGCCTAAGGCATATGCCGCATTTTCAGGGTATCATGCCCAATATTGCTGGGTTGACAAGAAAACACAAAAAGCAGCCAGAACCTGAATGCATATTTCATTTTCATCCCCCACACATAACTATAGTTCTCTATATTGAAGGATAAAAAAAATGTTTGCAAATTTCTAATCTACATCCCATAATGCACTAAAAAATCAACTTGAATCCCCATTAAAGGCTAAAGAGATGAACTATGCATAGAAAGATGGGAAAATTCTCAAACATAGTAGAGCATTTCCAGGACATCTAAACAAGATAACATGACAAGACTCCCTAGCCACTTAATTATCATAAATGCAGAACATCAGCAAAAGTCAAATACACTTGGGTAAGAACCTCCATAGGAGAAACCAACAGAAACATTGGCGGGTATTAATTAAAAAAGAAGATGATGAAGCAACACGTCCAAACCGATGCCCTGTGCATTGCTCCAATTTCCAGAACACATCACTTTTCCCAAATAATAACAAGAGAATGTATGAACAAATGTACCTGCAGAATCCAAAATTAACTCCAAACACGATCGAGCAATGCTAAATTCCACACCTTCCCCCAAACAGATCTATAATTATCAAGTAGAGCAGAAATAATCACATGACCAAACCTCTCACCAAAAATAACACTTGTAACTTCCAAGTTCCAACACATGAAATCATGTTCGAGTAAATGGTTAACCAACATCCCACAATGTAGAGGAAAAATACATCACAGATCCCAAGAAGAACAAAAAAGTCAAAGCTCAAAATCACCACTCGGGGAAACCAAAGACAATAGGGATTGTATTATGTTATTTGTGTTGAGAATTCTGATTTACTACATGGGTGCATTCATCCATCGGACTCCAACAACAGCGATGTTTCTACCTAGATTCAGCAACAACAACATCCTAAAGAGCTAGATTTTTCGGGCCGAGTTGTACTTCACAAACCTTGGCTTCAACGAAAATGGTTGGCTTCCACTTCTTTCATTCTACCTTGATGATGAAAGCTTATTTCAGAACAAGCTAATTTTGACCTCTCCTATGTGGTTTGCGAGCTATTGCATAGGAGCGGGGGGTTTTACCCTGTGCTCACCCAAAGGGTAGCGGCTGCGGGTTTCCCTTGTCATAAAAAAAAAAAGAACATGCTAATTTTGGACTGGAAGCATTTCAAGGGTAAATTTGCTCAGCAGTTTCAACAACAAACCAACAACAATGTAGTGGGGCGTCTAGCTAATTCATCACAGGTTCATTTTTTACTGCATTAATTCTGTCTCTATAGTGTCACAATCAGCAATGGTGTCTCCCAATCATTTTTTGGCATCATCTGCCCTTGATTCTGCCTATGAAACTGGCAATTCAAAGGCGGGGCATGTGCTTGATAAATTGTCAGAGACGTATAAAAATGTGGATTCCTTGGCATTGATTACTGGAGTCTGGAAGTAATATTGAGACTAAAACTCTTGAAAGCAGGGACTCACCTCATACTAGAACTGCAAAGTCAATAGAGGGAGTAAATTTGGTATCAGGATCTTTTTTTCAATGCTGAAAATAAGGCTTTCGATGAAATGTCACACACAACAGTGAGCTCTGAAATTCATGATCTTAACACTATTGTCCACAAGGGAGAAAAACTTTGCAACTACAGTGCAACGATAGCTTCTGTGAAGATGTCAGCTTGAATACCAAGGTACCTGTGATGTTAGATTATACGAAAGAATCTAATAGTGAGGAGGACAATCCACGAGATAATGTAGCTTTGTTTGATAAATGTCCTAAATGGGATACATTGGGTTTTTTCGGTTGCTTTTTCTAGCCACTATAATGTTGAATGTGAGTACGCAAATTATTGCAATCGAATATCCATTTAATGGTGTCTTACTCTTATGGGATCAGACTATTCCTTGTTTACATAATTCTCTTGAAGAAATGTGTGGGGGTAAACAAACTAGAGTGTTGCCTTAGCTTGACTTTAGCTTACACAAATGCAATTGTGTCGATATTGGGCAGGAGTGCAATCTTCTGAGTTTCTTGTCGTCTAACTCGAGAGGGTGTGGTAGTGAGGAGAAAATGGAGGAAGTACTCCAGGTAAATTGTTGTAAGTTCCTCCAAGCAGTGACTATATACTTGAGTTGTTAGGCTCTTGTTTGCTATGTTTGGTCTAGTTCTTAAAGCAAGGTGACTTCGTCTTATATTCTCTTTGATCCTGGTCCTTATCTTGATTATGTCCCCATCTATGCAATAGACTCTAATTTTGGAGACGGGAAATCTATGGAGGAGGGTGCTGTGACAGTACTATTTGAACGTCCAGGTGTGAAGTTTCCTATTGGGAAAATCATATAGGTTTGATGAGGTTTATAATAAAGTTCAGCTTGTCTGTCTGTCAATCTGCATTTGGCATATCCCATGACTATGTGACCATCTCCTAGTTCCAAAAGCCCAAGCCTAGTGCAAATATAGCAGGTTAAGCTACGTATAATAGACCCTTCTCCGAACCAGCACATAGATGACGCCCTTTTTTCGAGTTTTTATCCTAAATTCATCCTCCTAATTAGTCATGTATAAAATACACAATCATGACTTGAAAGGGAGATTAAAAAATAAGTACCAACAGGTTCATTTTTATTGCCAAGCACTGTGTTTTTCCTATGGCCTTAACACAATTGCAAAAAGAAAAATAACCAAGACTCTAGTGAAGTAGCTTTAAACTTCCCTGCAGAGACTTCATACCATACCCTCAAAGTTCCTTAATATAAATCTAAGGCAAATTTAATGATCAGAATTTCCCTCCAACACAAGTGCATCCATATCTTAATCTCTTTCCTCCAATTTTCTAATCCGCGGAGCCAGTCCACATACATAATCTTGAGTTCTGCATCTTTCACCAGAAAGATGCAGTACAAAACCAGTCCACTAGCACCGAAATCTGCCTCAAAAAGATACACCAAGACTAGTATGAGTACAAAATCATAAATACTCTGTAGGCATCATAGGCCGACCTAAGGCTAGGCAACGGACCGGGTAGTTCCGGTACGATGATCTTTGGGACGGAATGGGACACCGTGAACCGGTACTCAGAACGGAACGGTATCACGATTTGATACCGGTATATCGGTACCGGTTTATCCCGGTTAATTCCGATTCCGTTCAGGTCTGGTCCGGACTTCCGGTTAATTATTTTTTATTAATTAATTTTTATTTTATATTGGGAGGGCCTGCCACGCAGCACAGCAGCACCAATAGGAGGTCAAAGCTGCTAAGTGCACAACAATTGGATTGATATTTTTTTAATTTGTGTCATTGTTTTATACTTTTATTTTTATTTAATTTTTTAAAATTACAAACTTAAGTTACATAAATTACAAGTTTTAAGTATAACTTATAACATATTAATAAGCTACACCTATCCCCACTTTTGTTATTATTGACTGAGATGAAAATAAAATAATACTCCACAAATGATCTAAGGGCAAACATAGAAGACCTTAGCTACTTAAATTAGATAGAAACTCACAAATCAGAGAGGAAGAATAAAGAAAATAATGACTACCTCCTCAGAATTGATACTTGCCCTCCTCCTTTTTTCGGGCTTGGGACCGGCTGTGACTTGACAGGCGGAGTTAAAAGTGTTTCACATAAAAACAATCACCAAGAATGCGTATACTATGACTACTGAGCAACAAAACAAAAACAAAACAAAATGCAGCTCTACCAATAATCCAAGGACAAACATAAAAGACCATAGAATTACCTAAAAACTCTCAGATCAAAGGAAATAATTTCCTACTAACAAAATCAAGGACATACACACTCGGACAACAAGTAATGAAAGCAATAAAGAAACATGCAAAACTGATTTTCTCCATGTAATGGAAAATTCCAAGAACTTGTACCCTGTGCAAATACTAGCATCTATTTCATCAAAGTCCAATTCTAACAACATAACAACCAAGACAATACCGCCACACGGCCCAAGATAGAAACCTGAAAAATAATAGACAAACACAGAACAAAGGAAAGCAACATCAATATAGATCAACTAGGAAAGATGGTATCACATTACACCTGGAACCAAATGAAGAAAGCAGCTCCGGACATCAACTCTATATATAAAGCAACTACTTGGAAAACTGATGACAAACACAAAAAAGAACATGAACCTAAAAAAGATGTCAAAGCACATAGATTGCTAATCTGTAAATAGAAGACCTAAGCAAGCTGTGTGCAAACCAAAATCTAATACCTTTTTCACGTAGAAAAAAATCATGGAATAAAGGAGGATAAGAACCCGTATCCCGTAAGGAACTGTATGTCATCATACGCATTCAAAATGGAGCATATCAAACCTAGCCAGAATTCAAAGAAAATGTGGAATGGACACTATAAACGTAAAAGCCACTTCCCTGAAAGTGATGAACTATGCGCAAAAAGATGAAAAAATTCTAAAACATAATAGCATTTCCACAGCAACTGAACAAGATAACATGACAAAACTCCCTAGCCATTTAATCACCATAAATGCAGAGCATCAGCAAAAGCCAAATACCAGAACTGCCTTTATTTCTCATGAACATGAAGGCATAGGGAAATTGAACGATCCTACCCAAAATCCTAATTCACTAAAAATATATCATATCACAAATGCATTACCATAATACCAAAACCAATAGGAACGAATTACAAATAGAAGGATAAAAAAAACCAAACCACAACAGCTACCAATCACTCTTGCTTAGAACTTTTTTTTAAAAAAAAATCTCTTGCTTAGAACTATATTCATTGATGCAACTGAATTCACAACTGGTCAAAGGTTGAATCCACAACCAACCCACCCACAGACCTACTCTCCCTCCGAGATTAACATCATAGTGTCCTCGTTATAGACTAGATCAAATAGATTACAAACTAAATGACTACATGCCAGTTCACAGTAACAAGAACAGCTAGGAACATTCAAGAACGAAATGACAAGAAAAGTTAAATTAAAAACCACAAGAGGACTCCCATTTTATTTTGAGCAACGGTTAGTTCGCACCAAGGAAAATGTAGTACATCATTAACAGGACACCAGTGCACTGCTTAAATTTTCAGAACACATCACTTTGCCCAAATCATAAAAAGAGATCATATAAATAGAATGTACCTACGCACCCCAAAAAGAATTCCAAACACAATCAGATCTATAATTATCAAGCTGATCAGTAACAATCACATTAATAAACCGAGTTTGTTGTCAAAAACATCCTTCGATTATACCCTGAACTTAACAGGAAAATATAGTACATCATTAACAGGACACTGCTCAAATTTCCAAAACACATCACTTTCCCCAAATCATAAAAAGAGAACGCATAAACAGTATGTACCTACGCACCCCAAAAAGAATTCCAAACACAATCAGATCTATAATTATCAAGCTGACCAGTAACAATCACATGAATAAATCGAGTTTGCTGCCAAAAACATCCTTCGATTATACCCTAAATTTCACAGGAAAATATAGTACATCATTAACAGGACACTGCTCAAATTTCCAGAACACATCACTTTCCCCAAATCATAAAAAGAGAAAGTATAAACAAAAAGTACCTACGCGCACCAAAAAGAATTCCAAACACAATCAGATCTATAATTATCAAGCTAATCAGTAACAATCACATGAATAAATCGAGTTTGTTGCCAAAAACACCCTTCGATTATACCCTAAACTTAACAGGAAAATGTAGTACATCATTAACAGGACACCAGTGCACTGCTCAAATTTTCAGAACACATCACTTTCCCCAAATCATAAAAAGAGAAAGTATAAACAAAATGTACCTACGCACCCCAAAAAGAATTTCAAACACAATCAGATCTATAATTATCAAGCTAATCAGTAACAATCACATGAATAAATCGAGTTTGTTGCCAAAAACACCCTTCGATTATACCCTAAACTTAACAGGAAAATGTAGTACATCATTAACAGGACACCAGTGCACTGCTCAAATTTCCAGAAGACATCACTTTCCCCAAATCATAAAAAGAGAAAGTATAAACAAAAAGTACCTACGCGCACCAAAAAGAATTCCAAACACAATCAGATCTATAATTATCAAGCTAATCAGTAACAATCACATGAATAAATCGAGTTTGTTGCCAAAAACACCCTTCGATTATACCCTAAACTTAACAGGAAAATGTAGTACATCATTAACAGGACACCAGTGCACTGCTCAAATTTCCAGAAGACATCACTTTCCCCAAATCATAAAAAGAGAACGCATAAACAGTATGTACCTACGCACCCCAAATAGAATTCCAAACACAATCAGATCTATAATTATCAAGCTGATCAGTAAAAATCACACGAATAAACCAAGTTTGTTGCCTAAAACATCCATCAATTATACTATAAACTTAACAGGTAAATGTAGTACATCATTAATAGGACACCAGTGCACTGCTCAAATTTCCAGAACACATCACTTTACCCAATCACAAAAAGAGAACGTACTAACAAAATGTACCTACGCACCCCAAAAAGAATTCCAAACGCAATCAAGAAGTTCTAAATTTCATAACTTCACCAATCAGATCTATAATTATCAAGCTGATCAGTAACAATCACACGAATAAACCGAGTTTGTTGCAAAAAACATCCTTCAATCATACCCTAAACTTAACAGGAAAATGTAGTACATCATTATTAGGACACTAGTGCAGTGCTCAAATGTCCAGAACACATCACTTCCCCAAATCATAAAAAGAGAAAGTATAAACAGGATGTACCTACGCACCATAAAAAGAATTCCAAACACAATCAGATCTATAATTATCAAGCTGACCAGTAACAATCACATGAATAAATCGAGTTTGCTGCCAAAAACATCCTTCGATTATACCCTAAACTTAACAGGAAAATGCAGTACATCATTAACAGGACACCAGTGCACTGCTCAGATTTCCAGAACACATCACTTTCCCCAAATCATAAAAAGAGAACGCATAAACAGTATGTACCTACGCACCCCAAATAGAATTCCAAACACAATCAGATCTATAATTATCAAGCTGACCAGTAACAATCACATGAATAAATCGAGTTTGCTGCCAAAAACATCCTTCGATTATACCCTGAACTTAACAGGAAAATATAGTACATCATTAACAGGACACTGCTCAAATTTCCAAAACACATCACTTTCCCCAAATCATAAAAAGAGAAAGTATAAACAAAAAGTACCTACGCGCACCAAAAAGAATTCCAAACACAATCAGATCTATAATTATCAAGCTAATCAGTAACAATCACATGAATAAATCGAGTTTGCTGCCAAAAACATCCTTCGATTATACCCTGAACTTAACAGGAAAATATAGTACATCATTAACAGGACACTGCTCAAATTTCCAAAACACATCACTTTCCCCAAATCATAAAAAGAGAAAGTATAAACAAAAAGTACCTACGCGCACCAAAAAGAATTCCAAACACAATCAGATCTATAATTATCAAGCTAATCAGTAACAATCACATGAATAAATCGAGTTTGTTGCCAAAAACATCCTTCAATTATACCCTAAACTTAAAGTACATCCTTATGTTATTATAATGAACAGAAAATATCCCTCAATTATTCAAAAAATGGCAAGATTCATCCTTATGTTAGTTTCTATCAAGAAATAACTGCTTAGCCTACAATCACCTATGATGTTCGCTCTCATCCCTCTCTTTTAGCTGATTGATAGGTAATTCTAATTAAAGTGGACAGATTAGGAAGGAGTTCTTTATCATCAACTTCATCGTAGCAGCACGAGTGGTTCCATAGTAGATGAAAACAAAAAATATTTCAAGTAAATTATTTCTCAGCTCTATATGATTATTAATCGGATAAATGCAGAACTATTATTTGAAAGATGTACAGTTTCTCCTTCATTTCCATGAAAAATGAGGGAATTTGAAGTATGAACTTTAGTCTATTATTCTTAGTAGATTCAATAAGAGTATCAATTTATGTTTTAAAGTTAAAACATAACTCTAAAACGAAATGAAAATGGGGACACGGAAATTGGAATGTCTCCACAATTTTGCTCCACGAAATTGGCAGTGGAAGGGCATCTTTATCCAGATTTTTTAGAGTTACATAAATAGGAAAGTTACAAATTCTCACACTCTTGACATCTTGACACGCGCGTACTCCTTGTGGAATCGACCCCAACCTTTGTTGGGTTTATTATTGATCTAATCTAATTGAGTTTCAAAGATAAGTTAGATTGACTTTGATTAACTAAAAAAGTGACACATAAAGAACACTGCTACCCTATGCACAGTAAATCCAACTAATATAACTAAAAATTACCAAATATCAGCTTATAGAAGGATGAAAAGAACAAAACATGAAATTCATGGTTTAAAGTTGTTAGTTTATTGACCAACACTAACAAAAGGATGAATCATATCATTTTAAAGATAATTAAAGGATGTTCTTTTGTTTACTATGATAATAAAAGGATGTTCCTTAAATTCAGGGTATGATAATAGAAGGACATAATGAATCAACCACAAGGCCAAGCCATGAGAGAGAAAGAGAGAAGAAGAAGAGAAAGCGTTGAAAACATACCTGCTGAGATCGTGAAGTAGAGGACTGAAGAAGAAAGAAAAAGAAAAGAAGAAGATGAAGAAGTTCTGAAAACATACCTGCTGAGATCATGAAGCAGATCAGAGGACTGAAGAAGAAAGAAGAA
>NW_006239052.1:1296452-1401392 GCF_000226075.1 Solanum tuberosum
AAAGTTCTGAAAACGTACCTGCTGAGGTCGTGTAGCATATCAGAAGACCAAATGCACAAAGGGGTCAAAAGAGAAGGGAACAATTTGCCGCTCCAAGTGAATCAACACAAGTGCCTCGCTTGCCTCCACCATCCATCACAACATCAACCCCATTTTCTCAAGAAATTGTCAAATTGGTTGTATGGCCAAATATCATCATGACCATTTTTCAATGTTTGTAACCACAAGGCTAGGCCATGAGAAAGAAAAAGAGAAGAAGAAGAAGAAGAAGAGGAGGAAGAAAAGTTCTGAAAACGTACCTGCTGAGGTCGTGAAACAGAGGACTTGAAGAAGAAAGAAAAAGAGAAGAAGAAAGAAGAAGTTCTGAAAACATACTTGTTGTGGTCATGAAGCAGATCAGAGGACTGAAGAAGAAAGAAGAATAAGAGAGAAGCAGAAAGTCGCTGGAGGCTGATTGAATAAACCCAATGCACAAAGTGGTCAACAGAGAAGGAAACAACTTTTCGCCCCATGTGAATCGACACAAGTGCCTCACTTGCCACCACTATCCATCACAACATCAACCCCATCTTCTCAAGAAATTGTCAAGTTGGTTGTTACGGCCAAAGATCTTCATGACCAATTATCAATGTCTGCAAACACAATCTTGATCCGAAAAAATTACTAGGTACCTAGAAAGAAAGACCAAGAATCAATTTTAAAGACGCATTCGAACAAACAGAAAGATGAAACAGAAGAATACCTGCAATTCTTGAAGTAGAGAGCCATAAGTAGTAGTGACCGACTTAGAAAGAAGAGATGGATTATTGCATATTCAATCATATGTCACTAAAGTCACACCCCCTTATGATCAATTTAAAAAAATTCTACCATGTTTCCCACCCAACAGCAATTAAAAACAAGAATCTGTAGACAAGATTATCCTACACAGCTCTTATCTACCACAAGAAGATCAATTCTTACTACAAAGACGCAGAAAAAAGGAAAAGCACAAACCCCCAAAATCTTGATCGAATAAACAACCTTAAGAATTAACCCAATTTAATATATTTCTATTATATCTCCTTATAACACAATCTTGATCCGAAAAAATCACTGGGTACCCACAGAAAGAAAGACCAAGAATCAATTTCAAAAACACATTCAAACAAACAACAAGATGAAACAGAAGAATACCTTCAACTCTTGAAGTAGAGAGCCACAAGTAGTAGTGGAGAAGAGACTGATCATTGGCATATGCCACTAAAGTCACACCCCCCTTATGATCAATTCAAAAGATTTCTATCATGTTTCCCACCCCACCCCACAGCAATTAAAAATAAGAATTTGAACACAACTCAACAACATCAACTCTTACTAAGTGAAACGCAGAAAGAAAAAAAGGAAAACCCCAAAATCTTGATTTAATATATTTCTATCTCCAATCTCGATCCGAAAAAATCACTGGGTACCCAGAAACAGAAGCATTTGAACAAACAAGAAGATGAAACAGAAGCATACCTACAATTCTTGAAACACTAGCTCACATTGTCGATTTTTCAAAGAAGAAGAAAAAAGAGTAAGAAGAAAAGTTGGTGAAAACGTACCTTGGGCTGAAGAAGAAAAGAGAACGTTGGTTTGTGAAAATTTGAGTCTTTTAATTAATTAAATTTTTCCTTATATATAGAGTGGGTAAAGAATTATATTAGGAAATATCCCTTATTTAATACTACTATCCTAATCCTAATTTAGGAAATAAATATCTCTTATTTAATACTTACTACTATCCTAATTCTAATTTAGGAAATATCCCTTATTTAAAGTTTTATATATATTTATATTTATTTTTATATTAATAATAAAGGGAAGAAATTGGTGGCTGATTCCTTATAATTTTTCTTTTTTCTTTCTCACGCTCCCAACAGGATTTTCTCCGTACCTAGGGCTTCAACCTGAAACCTCCCAACAGGATTTTCTCTATTCCGTATTTAAAGTTTATTGTTTTTGAAAATCTTTCTAAAAGGCTAAAATATTTCCCGCAATACTCATTGGGCGTACCAACTCATTCGTATTGCGATGGACCTATTGCTTCGCCCACCGCATGGGGCTGCCCCTAGTCAAGCCTCAAACATAACAAAGTTGTTATGACATATAATTACAATAGAAATCACACTAGCTTAGGAGCAAATTATTTTTCTTTACGCGAGTTTCTAATATTACGAATTTTATTAGAATTTAGACTTTGGATATATGTATCTGACACGCCCAGATATATGTATTTTGGATACATGGGGTCAAAGTTATATATAATTTGTTCTAGATACATGTATCTAAGTGGATTCACATGTATTTGGCTTGCTCACTCGCTTCTCTCTTAAGTATCTGTATTTTAGAATGTATCTGATATCCAGATACATGTATTTTGTGTGTGGTTCACATACATCTGAGATATATAGACTAATTGAGGAGAGAGAGGAGAGGAAACACTAATCCATTTTTCAAAACCACGAAATCATCAAACGTAATCGAGAAGCAGAGGATTGAAGAAGAAAAGTTGTGAAGAAGAAGAGAGAATATATTCACTGTCTTATTAGAACGTCAACGATGTAAATTATTATCGGTGACAAAGCACAACTTAAGAACGTCGTGTAGAATTGCCAAGAATATTTCTTTAATACTTGTGACATTGAAATTAACTAACAAATTATTTATAAATCCTTTCACTTTTTCAACCTCCTTAGCGGTAATCGAAGCTTCATCTAATTTACGCTAGATAATTGTTTATGCAAAATCAAGATGTTAGTAGAAATTTGTATGTTAGTATTTATTACCCCTTTGTTTCAATTTGTTTACCTTTTGTTTTAATCATTTGACACATAGTTTAAAGAATTAAAAAGAACTTTTGAATTTTATAACCTCAAATATGTTATGTCCAAAGTTTTCAACAAAAAAAAGATAAAAGTATGAAAACCCTTAAAATTATCGACTGCTTTTTTTTACCATTCAAAGGAGAAACATATATATTCAAAAGGTATCAATGAATAGGGGTTTGCATTCTCACGGCCCTTTTAAGTTATCAATCGTAATAATGGACTTAACATTCTTCAATTACCTAGTGCTTATAAAGAGTTCACGCTTATAAAAAAAATTTCTGAAACACATTGAAGCAGGCATATTTCAATGCGAACTCTCTCTTATATAATAAGAAAATATATCCACAATCTTATTAGAACGTCAGCGATATGAATTATTACCAGTGACAAAGCACGTCTTAAGAATGTCCGTACAGAATTGCCAAAATATTTCCTTAACTAGTAAAATAACCCGCACCTCGCGCGAAAATTTAATTTCACGAAATTTATAAACAATACTTAACACCTATCAGTCATTAAAACTAAAACATTATACTATCTTACATACAAGATTACGTAGTAACGAACATTAATAATGTAAAGGAAAATGAAAATTATAACATCTTATCATTTATCCTTAATAACATAAACATAAATTAATGATTGTAAAAAAACTTACCAGGATCTGCAACAATAGAATGAAACACAGAGGACAAAATTGAGTCCACTGAATGCACAATGTCCCCTTATGGAAATTATTCCCCTCTAGTACCCGATGTTTAAAGGAATAGATTCTCTCAGGATAGAACGATTATATTCATCAGTGTATTGATACAAAAACAATGGTGTCAGTGAGCCACTTAATAAGAGTAAAGTACACGAATATTTAGTTGTGTAGAAGATGAAGAAGTAGTTCAGAATTTTCGTTGTTTTAAAATGAGAGGAAATCCCTCTATTTATAGACAACAAAGGGTAGTGTGAATAAATGTTTATTGTGCCTTATCGGAAAGGTCACAACTATTTGGAAAAGTTGCAACCCTTCGAAAATGCCACAACCTTTCATAAAAGTCACAACTTTTCATAAAAATCGCAATTGTTCATAAAAATCGAATAAAAGTCACAACTTTTCATGAAAGGGGAAGACTAATTTTAGAAATAAATGAATTAAAAGGGAATCCAAGTTTGTGGTGGCGCCACGTAGGCGGGCCTATGATTCTCTTTTATATATGATATATGATACTTGTGACATCAAAAATTAACTAACAAATTATTTATAAATCCTTCACTTTTTCAACATCCTTAGCGGTAATCGAAAAATCCCCTGAGCTTCATCTAATATACGCTTAGATAATTGTTTATGCAAAATCAACATGTTAATAGAAATTTGTATGTTAGTACTTACTACCCCTTTATATCAATTTATTTGTCTCTTTTTTATCATTTGACACAAAATATAAAATATTAAAAAACTTTTGAATTTTATAACCTCAAATATGTTTTGTCCAAAGTTTTCAACAAAAAAAAAAGAAACAAAAGGACAAAAGCCCATTGTTTTACCATTCAAAGGAGAAACATACATATTCAAACGGTATCAATGAACAGGGGCTTGCATTCTCACAACCCTATTTAGGTTATCAACCAAAATAATGGACTTAACATTCTTCAATTACCTAGTGCTTATGGCCCTATTTAAGTTATCAACCAAAATAATGGACTTAACATTCTTCAATTACCTAGTGCTTATGGCCCTATTTAAGTTATCAACCAAAATAATGGACTTAACATTCTTCAATTACCTAGTGCTTATGGCCCTATTTAAGTTATCAACCAAAATAATGGACTTGACTTAACATTCTTCAATTACCTAGTGCTTACAAAGAGTTGCATGCTTTTCAATACATATAGTTTTATTGATTGACGTAACATACTCTGAAAAAAATTAATTCATGTACCAAAAGAAATTCCAATACTTGTAGAAGACAAATATCACCCAAGAACTGAATACGAAAGACATAATCCAACTTATGTTAGAATGACTTTCAGCAAAATATAAAATTGCAAGTTCATAAGGCAGATTTATCAAATACAAGGTTAGAACATTGTTATCACTCCTTAGTTATCCAATAGTTCTACAGTAATTTCTCTTTAGTAGCAGTTATTTTCCTGTAGTAGTGCAGTCTTTCATTCCAGTTAAGTTAGGAAGTCATGTCCTAGTTTCTAGGGGTAGTTATTTTATAAGTATTGTATTTAAACTATCTAGTGTCTGAGAAAATATAAGCAGATAATTATTCAAGTCTTTGAGTACTTCAAACTCAAGAGATTGCAGGTTCTCTCTTAACGAACCAGCACCATAGGTCGTAGGAAGAAAACATTTGATTTCACACTACAACGCCCCATAACCAGATCCATATCAGGGGACCATAACAAACATCACCACATAAAAATTGATAAAGAGATTATCATAATTTCTGAAATCATTTCGAAAATCTTCGTGGTTTGTGTGATTAACCCAGAATGAGATTCAGACTTTAGTAAAATGGGAGCATGAACAAAGTTATGAAGTCCTGAAAAAACATCTTATATGGACAATGTGTCTACTGTTTTAACTGATACACCATAAACTTAGATGATTTTCAAGCACTACCAGGCATTTAAGCTTTGTTTTCGAGTAACTACAGGTTCAAATTCTTTAAACAGCCTCCTCCATTCTGTACAAATGATAAAGCTCCAGTGCAGTTGCATAAGTTCCATAACCTTGATCAACACAGAAGTACCTATATCACTGCACTGCCTTCGGGTTTGTTATTTTTCGCCAACAGTTTTCTGAAACTCATCATCTTATTCAATGCACCAACATAGGCTCGGACACTGGAGATAACAATATCCATATCTGCTCCGGTTCCACTGGAAGAAGAAAGAAGATATAAAAAGCCTATTCTAGTAAGAGAAAGGAAAGGTGATATTTCATAGACTTGCCCCAAAAAAAAATAAGTGATGTTGGACACATGATTGACATCCAGCCAAGCATATCTACTACGGATTTTGACTCTTCTACTTGATACACACACTAACACTGGTGTTTCTTTTGGACAAGTCAAATGGAAAAATGGGAGATTGAAGAAAGAACTTGGAGGCACAAGAGTAAGAGTTGGAAGCAGTCATGTGAGGGGTTGCAGTGATGAGGAAACACCAAGGGTGAGGGCAGTCAATAGAGAAAATAAGCAAGAGGCCTGGAAGTTCTTTTGTTGGGTGAAGGCTGCACTATAGAAGAACGGCGAAGAGAAGGGGAGAGGAAACATGAATCTTATGACTACTGTGGTTATGCTTTATTGAGAACATATAAATTTGGCTCATTTCACTTTGATGTCATGTCCTCAATTCCAAAATTTACTGTGTCAACACCTACATGCCCCCTTCCCTCTCTCTCCATGTTCCCTAGGTTCTATCAGAGAAAGAAGGCAAAGAAGAATAAATGCAAACAACATGGCTGGTACATTTCATACCTAAATGTACGGTGAACAGTCTCTCCAGTTAAGGCATGGGTTGATGTATGGCCATTTTCTCCACGAATTAAGACTCTGGTTGAAGCTATAGCATCTATACCTTGTGTGACTGCATTCATGGAATACTCAAGGAGTGTTACAGGTACCTGTACAATGCATGAACACTACAATTACCAGACCATAATACACATTAAACCAAAAAGATTATTAAATAGAAGAGAAGTTTGACTGCTGATTTAGACGCAAACACCATCTTCTTGAACAAAAAAGTTGGGTTCTCTCTAGATATATAGAAAACTGCTTGTAAGTCAAATTCAAAATGTAAAAATTCCTACTCAAAATGCATATCAAATATAGTTTTACTTATTTTTGGAAACTATTATAAAGCTAGTAGGTTCATCAATTGTGTGGAAAATGATAAAACTGCTCTTAAAAGATATCTTCACAGTACAACAACACACCCAGTGTAAACAAGTGGGGTCTGGGGAGGGTGGTGTGTACACAGCCTTGGCCCTACCTTGTGAAGGTTGAGAGGTTGTTTCCAATAGACTCTTGGCAATATCTTCACAGTACATTATAGCAAAATAGCTGGCATTTGTTATGTAAGTTTTAGGTTGTCTGCTGATGTCATCATTGAATGCAGCACTAGATGCTGAGTTAGGATTGGACTAGCTTTAGAAAAGGACTCCATATGAGGTTTATTATGTAGTCTTAGAGCCCGTTTAGATTGGCTTAAAAAAGTAGCTTTTAAGTCAAAAAAATAAAAAGTCAAACTTAAATGACTTTTAAGTCAAAAAATAAAAGGTAAGGGATTCCTACTTTTAGTTTTTAACTTTTTTTAAGTCATTTTAAACTTATTTTTAACCATGCCAAACACTACCAAAAACTAAAAATGACTTAAAAGTAGGTTTGACCAACTTTTAAGCCAATCCAAACAGGCTCTTAGTTTTTAAGTACAACATATACTTGGGTTGACCTGACCTCTTCAACAGCAAGAATACTGTTGTAAACAAAAACAATTGACCCTAAGGCAACTTTTATTTTTGGATAACCGTGGTGTCCGAACCAGCTTTCGCACAACTCGACTAATTCCACGGGATACCTGCCACCTCCCACGAACAATAGGTACCAAGTAACTCTGTCCACAAAGGCTAGGACAGATGGAAAGAAATCACCTATATTTGTTTTGTCTGAGGAATTTGAACCCGAGACTTCATGGTTCTCAACCCACTTCTTTGACCACTAGGCCACACCTTGGTGCACCCTAAGACAACTTTTTATGTAGTACATATGACAGGGGAAAAAGTACAGGTAAGAGGACACAACAAGACAATTTATCCAAAATCACGAGCTTCCGAATATTTTGCTCAACAAAACTCAAACTTGATGCATCTATAGCCAGAGGAGAAAATAATATTAGTATATGTATAATTATGATTAGGATTTGCATAAAAGAGATTCACCAAATGAGTTTGTAATAAACCATTTATAGTTGAATATTAGCATACTGATCGGCTTGCGATCAATATGGGTCCTAGCGCTGCGACAAGATTATTTATTATTAGGAAGTTTCATTTCTATTTCATACCTTGACAATGAGATCAACTGCCTTATAAGCCGCGTCAACTGGCCCCGTTCCAACAGAACAAGAAATATGCTCTTGACCATCAGCATCAATGAGCTTAACGGTTGCTGTAGAAAGACCAAGACTTCCACAAGTAACCTGTCCATAGAGCAGGAGGTCTTTCAATCAGCTGAACTATCCTTTTTAATCCAGATCAAAGTCAGAGACTTGAATTAAAACAGTGCAAATATAGTCAACATTAACATCTACCTGTACATTTTGAAGTTGCCAAACAAATTGAGGCTGGAAAACTTCATCTGACATCAGTGCTATCAGGTCATCATCTGTAATTTTCTGAAATAGCAGCGTGGAGATAAATAGATGGCCAAAAAATATTTCATGATACCAACATCATATTAGATCCACACAGTTCTTAACCTTAATTTAAATTATAATTGAACTGATAAAAGTGTAATTAGCCAAATAACCCTTTCAAATGAGCAGAAGAAACTTTGACAACCAAAAGAGGGTTTAAAGGGTCTTAGCACAAATTTGACAGTTGCCCCCGCTTGAGAAGAGCGGTAGTTTATAATATACCAGTAATAATAGGACAGTTTTTCAAGGGTGTGGGTGTCGAATACAAAACAAATAGTTAACAGATTATCTTGGTTCGGAAGGTATGCTGAACTCTGCCCAATCTTTCCGTTCACATCCATGCTCCATTTTCTTCATCTGTTTCTACTCTTACTTCCACCTTTACTGATACTATAGTTCATCTCACTTTACAATATCTTAGAAGTTCTTACACACCAGTTGTTTCCAATTCCACAAGAATTAATGTACAACCCAGATACATAGATGAATAAAAACACCACAATTCACAAAATTTGAAGATGTGACATACTTAAGATTGTACTGAATGTGAAAAAAGGGAGGGGGAGAGAGAGAGATCGTAATTATATTTTTAGCTCATGTTCTAGCCACTAGGTTATCTAGGAAGGAGAAAATGTTCCAGCCATCAATCCCCTTCCATGAATTTTCAATGAAGCAAATTTACTAAACTCCACCACTCCACATGCATTTGAATGATGACGTAAATATACCAAACAGCAATGGAAATTTCAACAGCTTAATTCACCTTTTTCTTCTCAGCCACAGATTTGAATCGCCAGAAGAGGTCATCAAGTTCTTTTCCCTCAATTTCGTATCCAAGCTGCATAGGACTAAAATGATTTGTCTCGTGCTCTTAAATTTAAGAAATAAACTAAATTCTCAGAGCATACAATTTACCTCAAGCATTTTAGCTTGCAAAGCATGACGCCCACTACAAAAAAAAAAAGTTCAACGTATCAATTTCCTTGAAGACATGATGTAATTCAATGTAAATAATGAATAGAGCATGTTAGGAAGGAGGGCACAGGAGGGATGAAGTTACAGACTGTGATGATGATTATTTGATGCAATTGTGGTTCTGACCAGATTGGTAAATCACATACCTGAGTTTCCCGAGGACAATACCAGATTTATTAGCACGATTAAGCCCAATATCTTCAGGAGATATAATCTCATATGTATCTTTGTGTTTTAGCATTCCATCCTAAAGAGCATAAAAGTAGTTTAAGAAGGAGAAGAGCTTGAAAAGGAAAAACTGAAATATTTTTCCCTTTTTTTTAATTCACAACTGTATGATTATAAAGGGTGCAGAATCCAGCTTTGAGGTAAGGAAGAAAAGGGAGGGGAGACACAATATACTACATATATTCAAAGAAGTTTAACTGAAAAACTTTATGCATTTGAAGATGAATCAAAAACAAATGCTAACAGGACAATTAATCAAGCTCTAACTAAATATGTGGAAGATTTATCCATAGATATTCAAATATAGGATCAGTAACTACGCATCTAAAATGAGAAGGGCCATAAACAAATGAATAATCAGAAATATAAAAGAGTAAGCAGATTCAAACTCCTGATGGAAGTTCCTTTACGTCAGGAGGTATAATATCTCTTCCCCTCCAGGAATATTGGTACCAAATGTTTATTATAATCTAATGCCCCAAGAAGGAAAACTTCGAGCAACTTCTAATTGTTTGTTGGGTCTTTGAGGCTTCTCTGTTTAGCTTAGAAGTCTTCATATTAAGCTGTGAGCGAGAAAGTCTTTGACAATGTTCATTGGGAATCCCTTATACAGGAATGGCAATAGGGAGGGTTAGCGCGGAGCAAGCCTTGACCCATTAAGATTTTAACCCGCCCTACCCTTCCCCGTTTAGAATTTTCCAACATTTTGCCCTGCCCTGCCCCATTTAAGTGTTAATTTATTTTTCCCACTTTTTTATGTTCTGTTTAATTTTTAAAATGTGATGATGAGTCCAGATCTTTCTTACTTACACTAGGTGTGATACATATTCCTTTGGATTTTGATTGTACATACCAACACAAAAGTGATAAATCGGTTAAATTTAAGTAATAAGCTACAGTGTTCAAAACGTAAATGAAATCTTAAATCTTTTGTTAATCAAATAACCCGAATAAAGGATAATGATATGCTCAGAAACATTGGAAATCTTCCTTTGGGAATCAACCTGAGCATTGCTGGCAAGCTACAGAGTGTTCATAACACTAAGGAACCTCTCATGAACCCACATCCCTGCCCTATTAAAAATTTTAAAATATTAGCTATGACCCGCCCTGCCCCCCCCCCCCTTGACCTGCCCCATTGCCACCCTATCCCTATGTTGCTCGGACTCTCCAAAATTGTTGCCGCACCCGTGTCGATTCTTCAAAATGCACTACTTCTGTAGTATCCGACATGCACCCGTAGACATTTTTGAAGAGTCCGAGCAACATAGCCCTATCCTTGTCAACATGTTAAAATCCATGAGCTCCGGCAATAAATAGATCGAGTGGATCCACTTTTGCATCTCCATTGTCATGTCGTCCATTATCATAAATGGATCACCTAAAGAATTTTTTGCTTCACCAAAAGGTTCTAGACAAGGAAATTCGCTTTCTTCTTTTCCTTTTACCTTGGTTATGTAAGGTCTAAGAAGAATGTTGTCAATAGCAAAACTACATGACAAGATAAAGGGCATTAACCCAAGTCTGAGAAATCAAGGAAATCTGCATCTCACCTACCTTTTCTATGCAGATGATCACTCTTTTTTTTGCAAAACTGAAATGATCAGATCATACATCTTCGTATGGTACTTTTGTTCTTTAAAGCGAATTATGGTCTTCAAGTTAATTATACAAAGAGTGTTTTTTGTCCGGTGAACGAAATGATCAACTTATAGAAATAGCTGACACCTTGGGTTGTGAAGTAGGCTCTTTTCCCATTAAATAATTAGGCCTTTGGCCTTTCTTTGGGGTCAAAGTCTAAAGCCACTACAATCTGGGATGGAAGGAAAACTGCAAAAGGAAGTTATCATGCTGAAAGAGAAAACATCACTCATTAGGAGGTAGGCTAGTACTAATCAATATTGTGTAAAGGGGTTTTCTGTGACAAGGAATAGACAAAACAAGTCTTTCAAAAAGGGATATGGTTTCTACTGACAAAAAGGCTGGGGGCATGGGGAACAACTTTCTGAGGGTTCATAGTATCTTTTTGCAACACAAATGGCTCTAGAGGTTTAATAGGGAGGAGGGAGCTTTATGGAGAGATGTTATTACGGTTAAATACGGACTTTCCAACCCATGGATTACGAAACATCCATAATTTCCTAATTCATGTGGTGTATGGAGGCATATGAGTGCACGGTGGGACTCTATCTATCCAAGACCTCAACTGTAATTGAAAATGGCGGAAAGTAAGGTCTTGGACAGATATTTGACTTGTGCAATAACCTCCAAAAAACCAATACCCAACATTATTCACGATGGCGCCAAATTCTGAAGCATCTATGTCAGACTACAGGAGTGAAAAAGGCTGGAACATCAGATTCAAGTGCAATATTAATGATTGGGAATTGGATAGCTGTGCTCTTTGCTTCTCAGACACCATAGGACCACCCCCCACCCTTCAACTCCGGTCTGATTCTCTAAAGTGAAAATATGATTCTGAAGGAGTTTTCACGGTCAAATCCTGTTATCAGAGATAAATCCCGCTGTCATTGAAAATTGGCCTTGGAAATGCATTTGGGAAAATAGGGAACCTCTGAAAAATCGATTGTTTTTCTTGGTTGATGACAAAAGAACCTTGTCTTAAACATGAAAATATTCAGAAAAGGAGTTTCAACATATGTAGTTGGTTTGCCTTCGTTGAAAGCGAAGTGACGACTCAACCATTTATTTCTTCATTGCTCCTTCAACTCATAGAGCTAGAGCCTCTTTCTCAGGACTACAGAAGAGCTGCCGTTAAGCTGGAATTTATGAGGTCTGGGGAAGGAAATCAGGGAACTTGGAACACCATTCCATCAGTAACTTGGTTGATCGTTGGAAAGAAAAGATGTCCATGAACTAATAAGAAGATTTGCCTCTATCAGGAATTGTTTCTTTCAACAATAAATTAAAGCAAATTACACAAACCTGATGGATGCCACTTTCATGAGCAAAGGCATTAGCTCCAACAATGGCCTTGTGTGGCTGCACATGAAGTCCCGAGTACTCCTCTACCTGCACGATAAAGGGTCAGCAGAATGCATACTGGAAGAATATTAACCAGTAAAAGATCACCATACTATGAGATAGTAGGGTACAAACCATCTTGCTTGACATGAGTATATGTTGTGTATTAATCCCTGTATATAGGCCACCTAGTACTTGCTCTCCACGACACTTTAAGGCCATTACAACCTATTCCAGCATTGGACATGGTAAAAGGTTAGAAAATTAAGGCCCGACATGCCCAAGATGAAAACCAAAGAGAAACAAGTACCACAGAGGAAAAAGGAGTCCCATACACGTCAGTAGTTTGTCAGTTTTAGCAGCACATAACACAACCAATGGCAGAAATTGGCTCCAAAGACCAAAATGGCAAAATATGGTTGCATGTTTGCAACAATTGTTTTGCAAAAGAATAATAGTACGTACCACAAAATTTCTACTCTAGTATCAGTCTAAATTCAAGATGTTAATTTAGTCTAGGAAGAGGTGGAATGGTTCCTTTTGTGCGGAGAATGCCTTGCGAGATTATTGGAAATTTCTTTGAAGACCTAACTTTTTGTCAAGGAAAGAACAGAGGGGAATTCATAGTCAAGGTTGTTTAATTAGTGATTCCACCCCTCAAATTTTGGAGCCCAAATCATGCACATAAGAGAACTGAAATTTCTCAGTGAAAAGCCCTCACACACCTCCTCTAAAGAAGCATTTCCAGCTCTTTCACCAATTCCATTGATGGTCACTTCCAATTGTCTTGCACCTGCACATGCTCCCTGAAATTGGACACGCTTTAATGTGCATACAACTTAAGTTGGCATAAACAACTAGGTTCTCATCAACATTGAACCACATACAGCTAAGGTGTTGGCAGTAGAAAGCCCAAGATCGTTCTGGCAGTGTGTTGAAATGATCACATCTTCAACTCCTGGGGTATTGGCTTTTATTTTAGCAATCAATTGTCCAAATTCTTCGGGTACAGTGTATCCAACAGTATCAGGGATGTTAAGGGTTGTTGCCCCAGCTTTGATAACCTCTCCAAGGATATGATAAAGAAACTCTGGATCAGATCTGAGAAGGAAAAAAAAGGAAATAAGGTTTTTTTTTTTTATAAAGTAAATTAATATTATTAAAGCTAGTACCAAGGAGGTAGTGCAAATAAACAGGAAAACAAGGCTCAGATCAGCAAAAAGAACGGATCCCAGTTAGCACAATGCATGAAAGTGGTTCCCATTGTCGATTCTAATCACTGAGCTAGTCTACAAACTTTTATACATGGCAACAGAATAAAACTTGGTAGCTTAACCCTCTTCTTTGAGATCTCAAAGCATCATACCAGAGAACTCCTTGATAGGAAAAGGCATATTACAGTACACAAGGTCTTATTATCTTTTAAGTGTTCCGTTGAAAGGGAAAAGAGTCAAATAATTTCAAGGTCTCCCACGCGCTTGTTAAAAAGAATGCCATAAACATGTGTGTTTAATAAAACAAGTTTGGGGTCAACAGACTCGTGATGAAATTTTCTCCAGAAACTTTTCAGAATTCTTCAGGATCATTCGCCAGCTAAATTACGAGTCACTTTAAAATAAACATCTGAATTTATCTAACACTATCTAAGCATACAACTATCTGTTCAACATATATGACCATAACGAGCATGACTAATCCAAAAAAGAAACAGGGAAATAAGTCCAATTTATTCCTTAGTCCCCGATTGGCAACTTTGTGGATAGCCTAAACTCAATAATTATCTCCATACAAGAAAAAGTCCCAGAATCAACAATTCTAGCAATGATGATAGCTCAAAGCAAGTATATAATGGTATGTGATAGGGGAACGAAAAGTTTAGATGCTAATTAACTTAAATATTATATCATCAATTTTATATTAAACTACTGAAAATGAAAAAATAGCAAAGTGATGGTAAAGAGTTTAGTCTACTAAAGTAATTCTCACATCAAAGTTCAAATTTTGAATAACTTTACATTTTTGAAAGTTGTAAAAATGTATAGAAATGAAATGGTGTCAATAATTTTGGAAGGTTCAAAAGTGTAGGTGTAAAGTCCAAACCTTCCAGCATCTTCAGGGCTAAATTCAACATCCTCACACCCAATACTCCTTGCATAAGCCACCATACTCCTAGCTTTCTCAACAACTTGAACTCTACTCATTTTCAGCTTATAATTCATATGTATCTCACTTGTAGCAATAAACGTATGAATCCTCGGTTTCTTAGCATACTTCACAGCCTCCCACGCCTTATCAATATCCTTCTTATTACACCTCGCCAATCCACAAATAACCGGAACATGTCCCTCTTCATAAACACCATTCCCAACTTCCTTAGCTATCAATTTTACAGCCTCAAGATCAGCTTCAGAAGAAGCAGGAAAACCAGCCTCAATTATATCGACACCAAGCTTAGCTAACTGACGTGCAACATCCAGTTTCTCCTTTGTAGTCATTGTAGCCCCTGGTGATTGTTCGCCATCACGGAGAGTGGTGTCGAATATGCGGACGTAGTTTGGATCGGGAATGTGATTCGGAGTATATTCCGGTCGACGGCGTATTGAGCAGCGGACAATGGGAATGGAAAATGAGGAATTGGAGTGTTTGGGGTTTGATGGTTTGAAATTGAAGAGAGTTTGGGTTTGAAGAAAAGGGTTTTTGGGACGGAATGAGATTAATGGGTTACCGGAAATTGGATGATTTGCGGTGATAGACGCCATTGCCGGAGAAGAGAAATTGGAGTTTGCAAGTGCTGGTTTTAATGGCGGCTGGAAGAGAGACTGAAAATTCAAGTAAAGATAAATGAAAATATCAAATACTCTTAGTATAATTAAAAATTGCAAAAATATAACCTTAAATTGAGGTCCCTATTCTAAACCTAACTATTTTATTTTTTTAATAAAAGACAAATTAAAGGTTTGACTTCTTTTATTTATTTTTTATAATGGTCTCTGTATCGGTATTGAAGTCCGATTAGAATTTGTGTTGTATGTCACTTCATTTGAGGAAAACACTTTTTATTAAGGTTTTTTTCATATCTACAACTCGACTTTGAGACCTTTTATTCCTTCCTTACATCATTTGATGGTAAAAGTCATATTCACCAACATGGATTGTGGTGCATTCGTGGGAGTGTTTCACCCTTAACCAGAGGTCTCGGATTCGAGCCCTGGGTATAGAGAAAATCTTGTTGGGAGCGCCGCCCCTGAATGAGCCCTGCAATGCGCGATCCGAATTTAATCAGAGCTCTAATGTGGGCTCCGAACACCGGATGGGAAATAGAAAAAAAAAAAAAAGCCATATTCACTTTACCAAATTGCGTGAAATTTTTTTAGTTTATATTTGGACTCTATATTAACTCTATTAAAATATTTTAGCATTATGAACTTGTGCTTTAAAAAGAATAGTAAGGATATCATTATCTTTTTATTTTCATTGATCGTTAATTTTTATTCTATTGTTATTCAAATTTCAATTTCATTGAAGTAATTAGCAGACTTAAACTTTTATAACAATCAAAAGCATGATGTATGTAATTTTAGGATACAAAATTCATAATCTTAAATAATATGGAATATAGTTATCAAAAATAATAATAATATGGAATATAAATTTATGTGTAAAAATATATTTAAATTATAATAATTAGTAAATGTAATTTTAGGATACAAAATTTGCTCAACTCTCTCCTTTCTTTTTGGATTTTGCTCGTCTCTCTCCTCCCTCTCTCGATTTCGCTCGTCTCTCTCCCGATTTCACTCGCCTCTCTCCTCTTAATATGTACTCCCTCCGTTTCACAAAGAATGACCTCCTTTCCTTTTTAGTCAGTTTCAAAAAGAATGACCTCTTTCCTTTTTTGGTAACATTTTACTTTTTGCTTTCCACGTGGCATGTTTAAGACCACAAGATTAAGGGCAATTTTGTACATTTGACATAACTTTAATTTAGGACCATAAGATTCAAAAGTCTTCTTTATTTACTTAAACTCCGTGCCAAGTCAAATCAGGTCATTCTTTGTGAAACGAAGGGAGTATGCATTTTGATACAAATCAGTTTGTATTTGTGTTTTTTCTCCAAAATTCGCGGAAAAATACGCTCTCTCCTCTCTCTCCCAGATCTCGCTCGTCTCACTCCTCCCCTAACATTTTGCTATTATTTGTAATTAAGCAAACTATAGCTATAGAGTGCCTAATATTTGCTGTTTTTAAAAGTTTACCTTAATTCAAAGCTATAAAACTTAAAGATAAATGTTATTCCTACAAATTATAATTTTCACCACCACTTAATTGTGCATCGTTTGGTCCCTCATTTATTATCTTATTTAAGCACTTTGATTTTCGACATTGACAATTATTCGCAGAAAAGTTTCATTAAAAAAATAATTAAAGACTTCTTTACCAAAACTTCACTTTTCAATCAAACACCAAAAAGTTAATAATTTACAGCTATTGCAAAATTGATTTATTTCTTTTTTAAAATAAATTATTTTGTTCAAACTTATAAAAGCTTAACGAAAAAAAAGAGTACTTCACCTCCTAAAAAAACAAGTCTTTCATTAATAACCAACATGTATTGTGATACTTGCATGAAATTTACAAAGTACAACAATCACCATTTTACATGATGCTCCAACATCAATTCAATACAATATGACAACGATAACACATATTTAGTGTAATTTCATCGATAATATATGTCAAAAATGATTATATATCTATGGCATCTCAGATGTAGAGACGACCTCTTTTACCATGAGCACTAATCAATTCGATTTGAATCTCAATTTCACCACACTCTACATTTTGCAATCTAAGAAGCATCTTTTGTGTCATTTTTCCATTTTCCCATAATATGCAACTTTCATCAGACAAGCAATTTTCTCTGTTTGGTTGAACCCTATCTACTTTCACACCATCTGGGAGACCTTCTAATCCCATGTTTATAGCATCAAGATATGGTTTTATGTCTATATTTGCATTTCCCATTTTGTCATCTGCTGTGAATGTATCTTTATCATACACTGTCTACAAAAAAAAATTAAAAAAAATTAGCCAACCAATATACACTACAAGAAAATACAGAATTTGTCGCTAATCCGTAGCTAAATGAAATTAGCATGAATTTTTTTCTCTTTAATTACAAAATTTTATCTATTGCTAATTTCTCATTTTCTAGCAGTGATATATATAAGCTATATATTCATTGAACCAAGTTTAATTAAGGCCAGAGAGATATTTGTAGTCTATTTGGTCAAACTTCTAAAATCAACTTGTTTTGAAAGTATTTTTCAAAAAATTACTTTTGATGAGAAGCAATTGTGTTTGATCAATAACTGTTGTGATAAATAGGTAGATATGTACTTCTCTTTTTTTAACAATTAAACTTTTGGACGAATTGAACACACAATCCAACAATGTTTAATGTTCAATATATTGTATCCTTATTTTATAAAATGAAATAAAATCTCAAATTATATATACAAAATTTGAGACTTACTAAGGTAATAGGAAGGTTGGGATCATAGAGTGCAAGGCTCAATTCCTCATTCCACACAGGATTGCAGTTCTCTTTGATAACTCGAGTCTTTGATTTCTATAAAATTCATAGAAAATAAATTCTCATCAATAACGTAAAAGTCTAGATAGTCAATCACGTGAACAGTTTTCTAAAAAGGATATGATTTTTGTTGTGAAAGGTAAATAAAAAATTATTCTCATCATTAATATCAAGTTATTAATCAATATTATTTATAACAACTTTTTAAAATGATCCGATAATATAAATATATATATTTTTTAATATATAAAACGTAAACTCTTCAAGGACGATAAATAACGAACCTGACCACCCATGGTGATGACAACATAGGGATCACTACAAAAAGAATCCCTAATAGCAAGATTAATCCCTCTACGAACTCTTATTTTCAAAATTCCCAACACATTCATCTTTCTTCTTCTTCTTTTTTTTTCCTGTATCTTATTTTGCATAGAAATTAAAAAGAATTAAATTATGTACCAAAAAAAAGAGGAAGAGGAGTACTCAAATGAGCTCCTCAGGACTTAGATATTTAAGGTGAGCCCCCAAAAATAATTGCAATATTCTTTTCTTTTTAAATGTCTCAAATTAATGACTTAAATTAAATTCCTCCATTTTTAAGAGGTTATTTTCTTAAAATAGTACTCCATTATTCATTTTACTTGTCTATTATTCTAAAAAATAAATTTTCACTTTTACTTGTTATTTGTAACATATTAAGAAAAGATGTACTTATTTTTTTATGTTTTATACTTGGTATTAATTGTTATTCTCCAAACCATTTTATAAGACTTAATACTAGGGGTAGGCTTTCAATATTTGATTCGGGATAATTCAGTATTTGGTAGTTAAAAATAGACACCAAATATCGACCTTTTAAATTTTGGTTTGGTAATCGATAAATCAAACTTCGACCCGATATGGTGTTTGGTAATACTGTATTAAAGTTTTAGGCGATTATACTACAAAGTTAATACTGTTGCTCCAATTATTTCTATATTTTTCTATGTGAAGGCACGATATAATAGAAGATCAACAAGTAAGAAAACATAAAATAAAAAAAAATAAAAAAAGTGACAACTAAAATACATATGTATTTGAGTTGTTTATGTTTAGTCTTTAATTTTTTCTATGGTCTTGTACTAATGAATAATGAGTCTGTTGATATATGACCTTTATTAAGTAAATAATTGGTATTCGGGAAATACCGAATACCAAATGGTACTAATGTCTCATACCAAATTCAAATCTAAATACCATAATTCTAAAATCTTACTCCCGAGTACCGAATACCAAATTTTCAAAATTTTTGGTTCGATTCAATATTTTGATTTTTGTATTTAATGTCCAACCCTACTTTTTTTTTATTTCCTACCCGGTGTCTGGTACCCATATTGGAGCTGGACTAAATCAAATTTGTGGCATAGAGTCCACATTTGAGGAGTAAAGAGCTACCTAACAAAGACGAAGGAGATTTGAACCTCAAACCTCTGGCTCGTAAGAAGGATGATCCTGATTTTGCTTATGATTTGTGCAAGAAGTGTATTGATTTGAAACAAAATATTTATAGTAATACGATGCAACAGGTTGTTAATATCTTGGTTGCACACTCCATGATCAAAGAAGCGAACGAGCTTACGAAGTTAGGAAAGAATTGTTCTTTCCAATATAGGCGTTACTTTCTTCATTGTTATCTAACAGATTCTATAATTGAACTTTGTGCTATATGAACTTAAACGACAAATAGAAAAAGTTTTCAAGTACTATATAGTGTGTTTGGTTAATTCTTAGAAAATATTTTCTTCGAAAGTATTATTTTTTAGTGTTTGGTAAGTAAGCAAGAAAATGTTATCCCAAAAGCATTTATATGTTATCTAACAAAACGTTCTGAAGGCAGGTAAGGATGGGGAATGTGGATGGTGGGGTTGGATAGTAAGGGGTGAGAGTTGGGAGAGGAGGAGACAATAAACTTGAAACGTCATTTATGCAACTTGTTTTCCCTATTTTTATTAGAAAGTCATTTTCCTCATTTTTAAGGAGTTTATTTTTCTAGATTGATGTTTTACTGACATTTTGATCAATCAAACATAAAAAAAAATTGAAAACTATTTTACTTGTACCAAATACACCCATATGTATGAAAATTTCCCCCATATTTCTAACCAGGACATTGAGAATATTAGGGAAAGGAAATAAAAAAGAATCTGTCGACATTAATTCTCCTTTTCATATAGTTTATCATTTTATTATAATATACAAGTTTACATTAATTTTCCTACCTTTTTCAATGTACACAAAGAGTCTAGTCAATATTATAAATATAATTAAACAATAATTTGAGAAAAATAGTAAATAACTATTTCATATATTGTAGAATTAATATAGATTAATATGATTCAAAAGAAGACATGTTAAAATATTGGTCAAAGTATACATAATTTGACTATCGATAAATAAAAATGAAGTCGAATAAAAATGTCATTAGTTGATAGTAGGTCCAATCCATGTTGTTATTTAAAGAGTAAGAAATATCTCTTTTCGCTAATAAATATGGTACTTACTACTACTTAATATATATATGAACATATTTTGTTCCTAATACAAATATTACTTTTAAAGAAATCTACTCTTATTTCTTTTATTTTAAAATCACGATAACCAACAAACAAGTAGGAAATAATATGTTTTTCTTCTTAATCTAATTTTAATTAAAATAGAAAAACCTCAGGTACCTTTTTAACTAATGATACATGACCATTTTTTTTAAAAAGATACAATAATCTCATCATTAATCTTTCATTTAGATAACAATAAAGATTTTAATAAAATATAAAATATTTTGTTTCTTCATTTTTTTTCTCGAATTGAAGTAAGATAAACATTTACAAATTAAAAAAAATCATCCTTAGGAAAAGAATATATTTAGAGAGAAAAGAAATATGAATTTATTTGGAGAAAAAAAAAATTTATTTGGAAAAATGATATTTTTGAGCATTAAATAATAATACACACTTTTATTCATATTTTCCCCTTGACGTTTCTTTGACCCATATAAACCCATCGCTTCCTCTTCATCGCTGTGTTCGAGTCTTGGCTTTTGGGTTTTGCTGCTGTTTTGAGTTTTGGCTTCAAAGATGGTAAGCCCTAACTTCAACTCATCAAAATCAATTGATCTTTCGAATCAAATCTGGAAATCAAACAATGTATTGTATAAAGAATTTTCTGATGTTAATTTCTCTTGTTTACGCCGTTTAGAGCTTTATTTGATCCCAATTTGCTATATTTTCTTTTTCAGATTATGGATTTCTGTAGATTATAAAATTCATGTTAGATTCTTTGCATTCTTGAATGTTTATGTATTGTATCCCGAATCCCAGTATATTGAATTGTGGAAATTAGTTGATACCAGTTTAAATGGTGCTTATCGATTGAATTAACTAGTTGGGGGTGATGGAACCCTTTCCCATGTAATGCGTGCCTAAGAGAGTATTTAGCAATGAATTTCATGTGTAGGGTTAGAGAATTTGTTGAATCTGATGTTTTTACTTCGGAAGAATTATATGGATTGATAGCCAGAGTAGAAATAAGCATAATTACATGAATTGTCTTAACTCTACATATTGATATTCCCTTCCTCCTTTATTCGGGTGTGACTGACAATGCGAACTCACATTGGTTATGTCAAATAATCACACGGTGGAGCTCAATGTCCTTCCTATTTGTGGATACAAAATTATATGGCATTTTGCTTATTTTAGGAAGTTTGAAAGGAGCGGCTTTATCCATCTTTTTGGTAGAACATAAGTTGACAATTATTAATCTGAATTGGATTTTTCAGGTGCGATTACAGCCAGACCCATTCCTCAATGAACTGACGAGTATGTTTGAGCGAACTACTGAACATGGTTCCGTTTGGGTTACGCTCAAACACTGTGAGTTTGCCTCTTCATTGGTTTTCCAGTATTTTGTGCTTTGTAATCTCTTTATGAGCTGTAGATTGAAATACTGATTGAGAATTCTTGTCCTTTGTATCCACAGCTTCTGATAAATCTAAAGCCCAACGGAATAAGATGAAGACAGCTGGTGAAAATCTTGAATTTAAGTGCCTCATCCGAGCAACTGATGGGAAAAAGAATATTTCCACAATGGTAATCACAGTAGAAAGTTTCTTATTTTTTTCATTGCTTAGTCTTGTTGGTTGAATTGTGGCTGCGCCTTCTTTTTGCAAGTTTTGCCGTTTTCCCCTTTTTTGCTTTGTTGGGCAGTATGTTCTGTGGAACATTGAGAGTGGTAGTTTGTTGTATGAATTATTTTTTAGCATAAGTTTAAACGTGCAAATATAGATAGACTCTAGGTCCTGGCCTGTATCTTTGAGATTGAGAGCATCAAATTCTAAAAAAGGATGGTAGCCTTGTGGTGCATAGAGAATGATAGTTGTGGTCCTTTTTTACTTGATTGATAACTAATAGTTAACGTATTTGCTTGTAATACAATATTAGGGCACCTAAAGGGACCATTTTTCATAAAAGGCAAACAAATTATGGATGCAACTCTTTTAGTCAGTGACTGTGTGGATTCTAGACTCAAAGGTGAAGATCCAGGGATCATGTGAAACCTAGCTATAGATAGCCCATTATGATCATGTCAACTGGGAGTTACTCCTCAACCTTCTTAAAAAAATGGGTTTTGGTGGAAGATGGTTAAAGTGGATGGTTTTTGTATCAAAACTGTCAGGTTCTGAATTCTAGTCATAGGAGAATTTGCTGGAATTTTCCTTGAGAGAGAGAGGACTCCAGGAGATCCCCCTCTCTTTTCCTTTTCATATTAGCTATGGAAGGTTTCAGTAGTATGATGAGGGGAACTATTCAGAACAGTTGGATAAAAGGTTTCAGGATAGGCAATCAAGCAGGGGAAGAGATGTAGATTTACCTTTCATTATTGCTGATGATATCGTTGTTTTCTGAGATGCTAAAGCAGATCAGATCATGTACATCAGAATGATTTTGGTGATCTTTGAGGCAATTTTTGGTCCCATCTGTAAAATTGGAGGAAAAGTAGTACTTTCCCTGATAAAGAAGTTCCACAAATTCAAAGTCTGTCCATGTTGTATTGTGAAGTTTTGATGATTTAACAAACTATGACATCTAGTAGGGGACCTGATCCCATGAGAGACTGGGAGTTTCAGGCAATGTGAAAAGGACAGTTGTAAAGCTGCAACTGCTGCCACAACTGCAATGGTTGGTGCGCCTCTTCAGAGGAATAGTACTCTCAGCCAATGGCGTTGCACTAGGTAGTTTGTCCATCTTATAATAGTCATCTTGTCAAGGGACGTTACCTAGTTTTTGAATTGAAGAATTCCACACGGCAAAATCCACTCTCAAAGAAATACTCTCATATGCAGCAAGAGACCTGATCGAGTGATCTACTGTTCTCTTTAGTTGTTATATGAGTTTATTGTCTCGCGTTTATACAGTGTAAGATCTATTCATATGTTATAAAGGAATCAGATCATTTCGGTTGTAATCGTTGTTAAAGTTTAAGTTGTAGCTAGAGTTAGCTATGTCGTGTTCTTGAAGTCTACATTAACTAAGCTTGTTGGTGTAGTAGGCAATAGAGGTATTACTTTGTTTCTGAGTAACAGGGCTGTTACAAAGGGGGAAGGGATTAAGTGTTTAATTCCTAGGTTGCAAGAGTTTGCAATCTGAATCTTAACTCTTTGAAGTAATAGAATTGGCGAAATCCTGCAAGACGGGTTGTGGCTTTCTCCTCTCTTAAGCAAGGGGGTTTACACGTAAACATTATGTTTTCATTATTTTAAGTTTTTTATTTGTGCATTGTTCTTACTATGTCAAGGGACCTAGTCCATTGACTTGTGTTGGACGCATATAAGTCATCAGTCCAATATCTTGAGTTGTAAAATTGAGAAATTCCCAACAACTTACTTGGGGCTGCCCTTTGGAAACAATCATAAGGAGCTAGAAATTTTGGGATGAGATTGTTGAAAAAACTAGCAACGAGGCTCAAATGGTGTTGAGAGCTTCGCCTCGCTTTATGTCTTCAGTGTTTGTCACCAGTGTTCTAAGACATATTTTTCCTTGCCAATGAGCTTCTGCCGAAGAGGTGACACTAAACAATTGATATTTCACTTTATCATAATTTTTTTTCAATTTCTTTGGTAGTATGTTTGTTATTCATGATTATAATTATTAGTCTTGGACTAAGCATATATATTTGTATTTTTTTCTCCCTTTGTGCCTTTTTTCATTAAAGCCCACGCTTTATTTGCGCTTAAAGCCCCAATGGACCTTAGAGCTTTTTTGCGCTTTTCGCCTTTGCTAACACTTGAAAAAACTAGCCAATTGGAAAGCCCAGTGTTTATCTCTTGGAGGAAGTAGTACTCTTATCAACTCAATATTGGATTCATTGCCAACATATGTCATGCCCTTATTTCCAATGCCTTCAGGTGGAGGATAGACTAGACAAGTTGGGGAGTTTCTATGGTTGGGTAATAAGGAGGGCAGAGGTATTCACGTAGTGAAATGGCAAACTGCTCAGCTAATATGGTTGACTTGGTATTAGTAATCTGGGGCTTCAGAACAGATGCTTATCGACAAAATGGAGGTTTGTTGGTGAGGATCTTGCACTCTGGAAGGAAGTAATTATAAACAGATATGGGCAGAGTGACTATTGGTGTTCTAATATAGTATCTGGCACCTATGGGTGTCCGTGTGGAGGACAATTTGGAACTTATGGTCTATGTTGGCTGGGAATATAGACTGTAGTGTGGGGAATGACACCTAGATCCTTTTTCAGTGAGATAAATGGATTGGACATGAGCCTTTGATGAGCTCATTTCCGGAACTGTTCTCATTCTGTAGCAACTCTGAAGCATCAATAGTTGACACTCGGTCCCCTCAAGGGTGGAATCTCACATTCAGAAGGCACTTGAATGATCGAGAAGTGGGTAGATTTGTTGAGTTACTACAAGTGCTTAGTGGTTTCTTAGGTTTATCTACAGGATCAGACACAATGAGGTGGAAGCATGATAGTGATGACTAGTTCTCAGTAAGAAGACTCTAGAGAAATGAAGTGGTGGAGAAACCAGGGGGGAAGGGGCATACAAGGTCCTTGGAAACAGATTTGGAAGTGCAGTGTCCCAAACAAGGTGAAATGTTTCACTTGGTTGGTGAGCAGAAGAGGATGTCTCACTGATGAAAAATTGGATAGGAGGGACTTTCAAATAGTATCCAGATGTTTTTTTGGCAAGGAGAATGAGGAAACTAATAATCATCTGTTTCTTCGTTGGAATATTGTATCACAGATCTGGTCTGTGTTTCCAAGTATATCTCAAGCAAATTGGGTAAGGCCTGAACACATTGCTGACCTACATAGCTGATGCATGAGGAGTGGAGGGAGGGAACAAGAATCAGAAGAAATAGTGGAAGATAATACCATATTGCATATAGTGGTCAGTATAGAGAGAAGAAACAACAGATGCTTTGATGATATCTCTAACCCAATCTAGAAAATCAAAGAAAATTGTATGAATATTTTGTATTTTTGGTGTAAATAAAGGGTCTAGAAATAGCAGAACAGTTAGTAGACTTTTTAGGATCTTTGTAATTACTGTAATTTCCTTCTGCTTGTTTGTTTGGATCCTATAACTTTTTGGAGGTTGCCAACATGTCCTTAATGCTGAAGAATACAACTTAACCATTCTAAAAAGACATGGTTAAGATCATCAACTTCCCAAAATATAAACATTGTCAAGTGTGTCAAGCCTTTACGGCTAAAAATAGCATGGAAGTTGTAGTTTAGTTCGTCTCTTCAGTGCACATGTTGGGTTTGTTTAGGTTTGTCCTTGATGAGCCAGTTGTATTTTTATCTCTCTAGAAGGTACTGATTAGGTGTTCCTGCTGTAAATTTCATGTGGCACTTTCAACTCATCATAAAGTATATTTGTAGCGCTGAAAGCATTTGCTAGTTGCACTTGCACACTTTTGTTCTGAATTTTTCTCACCTTGCACATGCAAATACTCTTTGATTTGCTACTTCTTGAAATTGAGAAATTGACAAGGTTTTCCACATGGTACACATGGCATGAAGTTTGGGCTGAAACTGCCCGTCATGTGTCTAAAAATGTGAACGTCCCTTTAATATAGAACTTTGTTTGGTATGTCTGCTAGCTAGCCCTTTCAGCATTTGCGAGTTGCACACTTTTTGTTCTGAATTTTGCTCACCTGCACATGCAAATACTCCTTTGATTTGTTACTTCTTGAAATTGAGAAATTGACAAGGTTTTCTACATGGTACACATGGCATGAAGTTTGGGCTGAAACAGCCCATCACGTGTCTTTAAGAATGTGAACCTCCCTTTAATATAGAACTTTGTCTGGTATGTCTGTTGGTTAGCCCTTTCAGCATTTGCGAGTTGCACACTTTTGTTCTGAATTTTGCTTACCTGCACATTCAAATATTCTTTGATTTGTTCCTTCTTGAAATCGAGAAATTGAGAAGGTTTTCCACATGGTACACATGACATGAAGTTTTTTAGCCTGTCACGTGTGTAAGAATGTGAACGCCCCTTTAATATAGAACTTTGTCTGGTATATCTGTTAGCTATCCCTTTCAGCATTTGCGAGTTGCACACGTTTGTTCTGAATTTCGCTCGCCTGCACATGCAAATACTCTTTGATTTGTTATTCTTGAAATTGAGAAATTGACAAGATTTTGCACATGGTACACATTGCATGAAGTTTGGGCTGAAACATCCCGTCATGTGTCTAAGAATGTGAAATGTCCCTTAAATGTAGAACTTTGTCTGGTATGTCTGCTAGCTAGCCCTTTCAGCATTTGCAAGTTGCACACTTCTTTTCTGAATTTCGCTCACCTGCACATGCAAATACTGTTTGATTTGTTACTTCTTGAAATTTAGAAAGTGACAAGATTTTTCACTTGGTACACATGGCATGAAGTTTGGGCTGATACATCCCGTCATGTGTCTAAGAATGTGAACATCCCTTTAGTATAGAACTTTTTCTGGTATGTCTGCTAGCTAGCCCTCCCTCGTTTTCCTTCTTGAATGCCTCTCCTCATCCTATAATGGAGACAAGAACACCAACTTGAATTTTCTTTACCTTAGTTGTCTTTATTTTCTTCATCTTATTTGTATTCATGTCTTGCTTGTTGCTCTTTTTGATAAGGTAATTATTTTCATTAATGATTGGAGAAATCCCACAATACAAGCCATATACCAAAAAAAAAAAAAGAGAATGTAAACCAAAATATTGTTCTCCACGAAAGGAAAACCAATCATCTATAAAACAGGCACCTTATGGGCGGTGTCATCTTATTTGCATTTATGTCTTGCTTGTTGCTTTAGTAGTTTATATGATTATTATTTTATGTTTTGATGCATCATTTCACTTCTTGTGGCTAATGATGCACTTGATTTCATTGGACTAACAGGTTGGTGCAAAAGATCACCAGCGTTTCCAAGCATCTTATGCAATTTTGCTGAAGGCCCGGTTGACTGCACTAAAGAAGAGGGAGAGGAAGGACAAGAGGAAGGCTACTGATTCTGACAAAAAGATGGATATTTCGAAAAAGAAATCTGCTGCTGCTAAAGCCTCTACATGAACTTTAGTCCTTTGGTTCATTTCCCCCATTTTGTTTCTAGGATAGAGTTGTAGGATTTGAACCCCGTCCGTTTGGGGCGACAAGTCTGAAACTGCATTACAACTCCAACTGCATAGAATGAAGAAAGGAGGTGTTTTTACTCAATTTGATTATTCACATCTAAATTAGTCAAACTTTCTAAAGAGCTTGTTGGGTTATGGAACATTTGAAGAAATTTTGTCATGAAATAGGCACATTGTTTGGTGTGTTTTCATTTAATTTTAGTGGATGCCAGTTGCATAGCCCTTTGCATGTATGAATTAGGAGATCAGTCATGAGGTCTGGTTGGTATTTTAACTAGGAAAAGTGAACAATTGATAGTTGAGGTGTGTTTCGATAATTGGTGATGATTTAAGTAGGAAATTTAAACACTTGAAAGTTTGGGTATAAAACTTTAAAAAATGAAATATTTTAGGTGGGTTTTTGATCATCTCACTATTTATTAGTGTATTTAACTTTTTGTCTCCGAGTTGAATTAAACTACCGAAGTATAATTAAGAAGCAAAGAAGACTTTTGAATCTTTTGATTTTATATTAAAGATGTGTTCCATGAGTCAAAATATCCTTAGTCTTATGATTTTAAATATGTATGTGGCATGTTGGTATAGGTGTAAAATGAGCGAGTTAAACTAGATTTGTGTAATTCAAAATGGTCTGAATTAATAAATAGACGGGCCAATAGTTACTTGGATTGAATGAGTTAAAAAGCGGATCATGATTCAACATACATAATAACTAAGTTTTAATTGCTTAATTTATAATTTTAATTTGTTTTTAGAACCTAATAAAATTATTATTTTTCTTTAAATCAATTTATGCTAGATATCAATAAATTTTGATGTATTGAAATGAATTGAGCTAATAAATGAAAATATAAGTTAATTTCATATGCGATTTATGATTTCATAAGCTAATTTTGTCACCTCCAAATATTAGGACTAAGGTCTAAAGAGCTACTAAATATAAATATAGAAAATAACAATTTTCTTTAAAACAAGTTAAAATTAAAATGACAAGAAAAGAAACAATATCTGGATGTTTTGACCAGAAAAGTTGAAAGAAAGAGAAGGATAATGCTATTGCTTTAAATGATTTGAGGCAAATTCTATGATCGTTGCGTGGAAGTTCAGTAAAGCCCACTAATATTTACTTTTATTAAAGTAGTCCCTCTACAAGTCTTCACAATATATCAAGACACCTTGCTAATACCAACGAGGATTGTGATGAAACAAATAGAATATATTTCATCCATTATTAATAAAAAAATTGAATTTAAGTTTTGAGTATCAGTCAGGACTTTAATCATGTGAAAGTTGGAAGACATTTGGAGAAATAAAAAAAAAAAGCACTTTGTTAATGGCATAACATGGAATCATTGAAATTAACTTAGCTTCAAAAGAGAACAATCAGAATTTACCTATGAAATAATTGCCTGCCCAGGCTAAATTCAATTGCTTTAGTTCCAAGCTTAGTGACTAGTGTTTTTACATTATAGATCATTTTCATCAATTGTAATATAGTCAACATTTCTTATTTTATCAATAAGGATTACGTAGTTTTTAGCAGCAATAAATATACATATTAATAAAGAGTGTTTAAAACCTTTACGATTGACATTAGTTATTTGTCATTGAATCCAATGTCGCTAAAGGCTTTAGGGGCATTTGCAAAAAGTTCTAGCTAATTGCGGCGAAAATACATATTTAACAGTTATTAAATTATCCATTAATTAATTGTCACTAAAGATAATTTTTTATTATGTAGTAAATATTCCTTTATCATTAATCAAAAGTCTCGAGTTTGACTCTTCTCATAATTTCACAAACTCTTAAAAACTTCAAAGTCTTTGCAATTATCAAAAGCTTCAAGGATTTCTTGTGATCAAGTGATCTTTTTAATTAATAAGCTAGGACCTTATGAGTTATGACATAACCATATCCTTCCTAATTTATTACAACACCCAAAATAATAAAAAAATGAAACGTACCTATACCTAAAATCCTCCAACACTAAAATTGCTGAATCTTAAACAATAATTCAACTTTTTTTTCTTCTATAAATACTTATTATATCATTTAGTACCATCAAACAACAAGTTTCTTTTATCCTCTCCAAATTTAAAAAAAAATGATTATTTTTTCTTCAAGAAATTTGTTGATTTTGTTATTAATATGTACTGTAGCTATAGTTGTAATTCCAAAATTAGCGTCAACACAATATTGTGGATGTACAGAAGGATTGTGTTGCAGTAGATGGGGTTATTGTGGCAGCGGAAAAGCTTATTGTGGACAAGGTTGTCAAGGAGGGCCTTGTTATACTTCTTCGACAAAAAATTACAATCATAATAATAATAATAATAACAATAGAGTTTCTGATATTGTTAGTGAATCTTTTTTCAATGGAATTGCAAATCAAACTTCTTCAAATTGTGAAGGCAAAGGATTTTACGCAAGATCTGTGTTTCTTGAAGCTTTAAAGTCTTATCCTGAATTCGCAACGACTGATTTTTCTGATGATGATAATAAGCGTGAAATTGCTGCTTTCTTTGCTCATGTCACACATGAGACTGGACGTAAGTCATTTTTCTTAAAATTTTATCATATGCTTAATTTTAGTATCTATCTTTGTTTTTTAAAAAAATATTATTTTCTTGGATTCTTCATGTGATATGTCTTGTCAATTATAAGCCATCTTATTATATGTTTCATTTTATATAACGTTATTTGAGCAAAAGCTACTGAGTTCGACCTAACCTGTTACATGTGCCCGCGCTTCTAGCAACATTTCCACACCTAACACTATAGTTTATTTATTTTTTGACATTATGCAGAAATGTGTTACATAAATGAGATAAATGGTTCATCTAGGGACTATTGTGACATGAGAAAGTCAGAGTACCCTTGTGTCTCTGGGCAAAATTATTATGGTAGAGGACCAATCCAACTATCATGGAACTTCAACTATGGTCCGGCTGGAAAAGACATTGGATTCGATGGCCTTAACGACCCCGATATTGTGTCTAGAGATAGTTTAATATCATTCAAAACTGCCTTATGGTACTGGATGAACACTTGCCATCCTCTCTTAACTTCTGGCCAAGGTTTCGGGGCTACGATTCGAGCTATTAATGGTCCTCTTGAGTGTGATGGTGCCCTTCCTCAGCCTGTTGCTAGAAGGGTTCAACATTATGTTCAGTATTGCCACCAACTTGGTGTAGATACTGGGGATAATCTCACTTGTTAGAACACTTGAAAAAGGTTCCTATATTAGAAATGTAATGGAAAGTGTTATTTGAAAAAACTATATGTATACCAAATTATAAATAGTACTATATATTACATAGTTTGATTTGTCTAGGCTAACATAATACCTACAATTTATACATATTATTAGCCTAATTGAAGGCATATGACATTTATTATGGTGAAACGGGGGTTGATTTTTTATATGATTACTCAATTAATAGTTATTATCTCAGAACGTCACTTTTTTTTTTTTAAAATTCTAATTTATTTTATTAAGATGTGACTTGAATGATCGTATGTGAAATCAACTTGGCGAAAAGGACCATATGGGAAATCAACTTGTTATTCATAGAAGTTGCCCAAAGAGAGTTGTAACCTTAAATTGGCCAAAGAACCATTTGATGTAAGTTGTGCTAGTACCCCTAGCTAACAATTATTGGGGCCAGACTCTCCTATTGTACATACAGGGTGAATAAATAGTGAGTATTTATAAAAAATATTGAGGTCTTAGATTCGAGTTTTGGGTATGAAAAATATTATGTTGGGAGAGTTATCTCTCGAATGAGCCCTGCAATGTGCGATCCAAATTTTGTCGGAGCTTCAAAATACATGTAACGAATGGGTTTAGTTGAATCTCGTCCATTAAAACTTATTGAGGGGAGATTGTAACTTTGGTTTAAAAAAGTGTGTTATGTCTCCTGCCCAAATTAATTTTTTTTTTATTTTAGGGTTTTAATAGGTTTAAGATGGTCAATAAATTTACCATTAATTAAATTCTTTGTAAGAAATTTGAAGGTACATAGAAATTAAGATTGTTTACCTTGTTAAATGAGAATTCGATTTGTAATCCCTTCCCCTATTTTTCACTCAAAAAGTTTGATAAAAAACAAGTGTTTAATGAATAGAGGAGGTCAAATCCAAATCTTGTTCCTTCACTTTAATTTTAAAGTTAGTGTTACAAATTCAATAATTTTTTTCATTTTTTCTTGAGTTAATGACAAGTTAAGAATATCAATATCGATCGTACACACTCACCTTAAATTGAGGTAAGACATAAAATTTGATGTAGTGGAAGGGATTTAGTTGAATCTTATCCGTCAAAAAATTATATAGTGAAACTTGTGTAACTTTGGTGTCAAATAAGAGATTCAAAAAGTGTTATGTCTCATGTCCAAATCAAAGTTTTTTTTATTCTTTTATTTCAGAGTAAAATGGTCAATAAATTTATTATTAAATTCTTCGTCCAAATTTGAAAGGTAAATAGATATTAGGAACTTTTATTTTATTGGATGAGGGTTCAATTTCAACATTATAATTCCTTGACCCCAAGTTTTACTTTTATTTAAGAAAAAACTCAAAAAAAAAAAAAAATGATGAAAAACAAGTGTCCTTTCACTTTAATATTTTAAAAAATGATACCCAAACTTTGTCCTTTCACTTTAATTTTAAAGTTAGTGTTACAAATTCAATAATCTTTTTCCTTTTTTCTCGAGTTAATATATTAAAGTATCATTTATAATATTTGAAAGTCAAAAGTATCATAACTTGATGAACATGATATAAAAAGTTAAATCCAAAACAGAAAAAATAGACAAATTAAATTCTCACACTATTGGAAATCTTTATTATTTCTTATAACATATGAATTTTTTAAAATAGTACAATAATTTTTGTGTATAATCATAGACTCCTAATTAATTATGTTGTAAAAATTTTCTAATAGTTCCAGCCTGATTATTGCTATTAGTTTTAGTACAAATGCAGTGACCATTATAGCAAAGGGGTGTCACACTACCACAAAATTGAGCACAATCCTTATTTGTTTTGCATGGTTCACCTATCAAGGATGAACTTTCCACACTTTGCAAACCTAAAAATTAAAAAAATTAAAAAAGTTTTAGCATATAGTATTATTGATAGATCACATGTTGAAAATAATCAAAATATGATTTTAATATGCAATATATTTTCTTAGGAATAATATTGTGAAAATGAATTAATATTTCAAAATCGCAAGCATGAAGTTGATTTTGTATTACTGATTAAATATTCACCATTCAATTGTGACTTTAATCATAATAATTAACGTATATGAAGTTTTATGATTTTAATTTAAATGAGGAAATAAAAGAGGCATAAATATACCTATTGTGATAAGTACCATAAAAACAATGGAGAGCAATGTGATGGATGCCTTTCTCATTGCCATGATAAAAAAGTGTAAAACAAATTTGTGATGAGATGTTTATTTTGTATAAATACCTATCCCCTTTTCTTGCTTTATATAGTTTTTTTTTTTTGTTGGATTATTTCAATTTAAGATTATTGCAATGTGAAATGAAGTTGAACAGATTGTCAAATAATTTATTTACCATATTAGGACAACACAACCACTTTCCTAGTAGTGATACATAAAGATTTAATTACCATTCTTATAAATATAATCTTACCAAAGGAAAGAAGGAAAGAGAAAAAAGATTGGTAGGCTAATGAATTTTCTCCTATCTAAAAATGAGATATTTTATTATATGATATATGGTGAATCTCTCTCTTTGGACAAATATAGTGTGTGTATTTTGTGATTGTAATTTTGAAAACTTATAAAAATATTTTGACTTTTTTTTTTGCAATAATAGTGTAATGCTCGTAAATATTATGAACCCGTTTGGCCTCAAGAATACTTGGAGAAAATTTGGGGGAAAAGTGGTGTTTGGTCATATAACTTGGCAAATATATTTGCTAAGTATCTCAAGTTCTCAAATACTAGAAAAAACTAGTATTTGGGTCAAGTTTTAATATTTGGAAATTTCAAAAAAATTCAAGAATTACCCCAAATTTTTATATTTTTATAAAAAGCGGAAAATGGCCTAAAATACCCTCGAAGTATTGGAAATGGTATAAAATTACCCCTCATCCACCTATTGGCTCCAAAATACCCTTGTCATCTACCTTTGGGTCCAAATTTGACCACTTTTTTAACGAATATTCATTTAAATTATTTAATTATTTTTTAAAATACGTAGCGCTCAACCATTGATTATTTTAACTGATTAATAAGTATAATTTATAAACCCCCTAATTACTAATTAAACTCGTCCCAATTAATACACTCGCCCCAAATCATAATTGCCCACCTATTAAACAAAACTCTTCACCCTTCGTCCCCAACACCTGTTAATTATTGATTTTCCTTGTTGTGGACTGATTGAGGTCAATGTTGCATAAAGAAATTGCCTTCTTATAATGCATTGTAACATTTGAGTTATAGTAATGTTTCCATCTGTGCAAATTTCGAAAATGTAGCACTTTGAATTAGTATTGAATGTAAGTAGGAAATGACAATCAACAATTTTTCTTGTTTTACAACATTACATGTTGATGGATTCTGCAATTTTGTGACAAATGATCGATTAAGAGTTTGAAATACAAGACAAGAGATTTGACTTAATTTTTTGTTCTAACAACCTAATCAACCTTACTTTGATGAGGGAAATGAACAGAAATATAAGTCAAATCTAATATAGCTAAAAATATACAGAGAAGAGACACATAATTGAGTAATTAAGCAATGATTCTATACAGGTGTTGGGAATGAATGGTGAAAGGGTTATGTTTAATTGGTGGGTAATTATAATTTGGGGTGAGTGTATTAATTGGGACGAGTTTAATTAGTAATGAGGGGGTTTATAAATTATACTTATTAATTAATTAAAATAATCAATGAATATTCGTTAAAAAAGTGGTTAAATTTGGACCCAAAGGTGGATGACATAGATATTTTGAAGCCAATAAGTGGATGACAAGGGTATTTTGGAGCCTATAGGTGGATGAGGGGTAGTTTTGTACCATTTCCAATACTTCGAGGGTATTTTAGGTCCTTTTCCGTATAAAAATACACGTTATTTATTAATTCCAACTAATATTGGTTACTACCTTCTCCGAAAAAGTTCTTCTAATTTGAGTGGTAAAATTAAGAAGAAAGAACAATTTGTGTTTAATGAGTTATAATTATATTTGAACAAGTTGAAGTATGCGATCAATGTATTGTCTTGCATATATTGTTATTTTGTTATTGTTGATTCTTACCAATTATATTATAATGTTATTTTTTTAACGAAATATATTCATTATAAAATTGTAATATAAGTTTATGGGTATTTTAAATAATTTTTAGAACTTATTGGTATAAATCATATTTTTGAAAAAATTGAAGCCAAATACATGGTGAAATTTCACCAAAAACTTCACTTAAATATGATTTGCCAAGAATATTTGAGACTTGGGGCCAAACACTAACTATATATTCACATATTAAGTAAATAAATAATTTTAATACTTTATCACTCAAATATCTTAATATTTAAATATATATTCATGGATGTCAGAATAAAAATAAACAGGACATTAGGGATCGTTCGATTGGAAACACGTTATCGCGAGATTAATTTATCCCGTAATAAATTATTCTACTAGATTAATTTATCCCATAATAAGTTCTTTTGAAATAAATTATTCTACCATGTATATGAGATACACTGCAATGTAAATGGCGAAAAAATAATCATAGAAATGTCAAATACCTTCAACAAAACATAGATTCTACATTTTATCGTGAGATTATTATATCTTATACAAACTAGTCCCGACAAGGGACCACAATTGTAATTTTTCCATTTGCGTATGTCACTCCAGAGGAGCCTCGACTCTTCTTCACAAGCGAAACAACTGAAACCCCTCTTTCTAATTACATTGATTTTCTAGCAACATTTCTTCAAGAAATCTGTAAGTATTCATACATTCAATCTTGTTGTTTTTAGATTTGGGATACCATCAATTTTTCTAAATTTATTGAAAATTGATAGCTTGATTGATCTTTGTGCAAAGATTTCTTGAATCTTAGTTATATTGGATCTGAATAACATTGCAATCAAGAAATTCTGAAGTTGGGTTTGCTGATTTGGGTGTTTATGTGATTTGACGTTCAATAAATTAGTCTGAAGTGCAAGATTCTTGATTTTCTGATTTGGGGTTTTCTATATCTGTTTCAAGACTCAATTTTTCTGAGGTTCTGTATTGAATTTGATTAATTGCATTCCCAGAAGGTAAAAAAAGGGGAGGAAGTTGTGTCTTTGTAAGCATTTTAGCAGTAAAGTTGAAGAAGGAATTGTGAGTGGCTGAGGGGGTAAAAGGTTTCTTCACATGGGGAAACCATTGTTTTATGAGATATTGGAGAAGCCAGCAACTAGTTGTGCAATTGGAATATGTAGTGCAATTTGGTTTTATATTCAGAAGTCAAATATTGGTTATTCACATGTTGGTTTGAGTTATGAAACTGCTTTGGAAGGTCATTATTGGAGGATAATAACATCAGCATTTTCACATATTAGTGTGCTTCATCTTGTTTTCAATATGAGTGCACTTTGGAGTCTTGGAGTTGTTGAGCAATTGGGGCATTTAGGTCTTGGAGTACAGTATTATCTTCATTATACACTGGTGTTGGTTGTTCTTTCGGGCATACTTGTCATTGGAATGTACCATATCTTGATTCAGAAATTTAAGCTAGAGTATTTTCGGAGAGTTACTGCTGTTGGATATTCTTGTGTGGTGTTTGGTTGGATGACGATTCTTTCGGTCAAGCAACCGTCGTCAAAGTTGAATCTTTTTGGTTTTCTTTCACTTCCCATCAGCTTTGCGCCATTTGAGTCGCTCATATTCACTTCCATTATTGTTCCTCAAGCGAGTTTTATTGGACATTTATCGGGAATTATTGTTGGTTATGCTGTTGGTTGGGGTCTGATACATGGGATGAACAATTACTGGGCGGTTACAATGCTGGGATGGACTGCGCTTGTGTTTGTTTTCAGTTTGAAAAAGTCTGGTACATTTGATTTGAACTTTCTTGAGATTGAACCTGTCACGGATCCCTCTCTGCCTTCAGTACGTTTTTTCGCAGCTGGAACTGGTAGAAGTTTACGGATGAGTACATTACCAGATGCTGGTGCCGATCTTGTATAGCTTTTGGAAGATTTCACTGCTTACTTGGGGATCACAACGTAATTCTAGTATTGGTATTTGCTGGATGAGTTGTTGATTATGCACAGTTACCTCCAAAACCATCATTTACCCGATGATATGTTCATTGGTTCTCGAAGCACCTGTTTGTTAATTGAACCAACTTTTTAGGTAACCACTGTCATTTGTAATTGTGGTGCGCAAAGTTGTTATTACATTTGATAGAATATAGATGAACCATGATGTATTCCACTTAACACTAAATTTTTGTGATTAAGTGCTTTAGCCTTTGTGTCCCATCTATGCATTATAAATGATTTAGCAGGATGATATTTGCAAATCTCAACAGAATTTCTGTCCTGCTGTTTACGCTACATACTGAACAATTACATTTACTGTTGTCAATTTCTGTTCCATTATAATGCTTATTTTATGTCAGAGTAGATTCGTGGATTTTGTTTATACTGTCAAAGCTTCAATCTTAGTTACTGATCTCCCTCTGTCCCTTATCTCTCTCTCATGCTCCGTGCTTCTACCATGTACCACTGTGCTACCCTCCAATGAAAGAAACAGGAAACAAAGAAAACATGGGGACATTCACTATCTAGTCAAGAAAAAGAGTCCTGTTAAGTACGAAGATAGCCTTCAAAGAGAAGAAGGCACTGGTTTAACTGTATAAATTTTTGTTTGGGGCGAGATCGCCTTCTTGTATTTTGAACTATTTCTTAGATATTTTCCTTATACTAGCTTTGTTAATTGTTGTTAGTATAAATGTTAATGTTTGAACCTTAATAGGACCTTATGTTAGCTAGTTTTTGGTCAGGTGGTATCCTTGTACCTTCATTGAGTGAACAAGTTGGAACTGTTTTTCTTAAATCTTTTGGAAGATCATATTTGCAATCTTTGAAGGATTCAACTATATTATTTAGGTTAGTTTTGTGTCAGGTAGCATTCTTTACCTTCATTGAGTAGAACAAGGTGGAAATGTTTTTCTTAGATCCTTTGGAAGGTCATAGTTTTGCAACCTCTGACCAAAATTTGAACAAGTTGGAATCGTGTCGTAGACAAAAGCTTTGTACTGTGTGTCAATAGCCCTCGTACTCTTGTAGTTCTTTGTCCTTCGAGTTTGGTAATTATTTATGATTTTTTCACTTTGATTATCATTATATCTTGTTAAGACTATTGTTTAGGATGATTTGTGAGGTTGTTTGTAGTATTTTGACATGATTGTCTTCATTTTCGTTATTTCTTTCTCTATACTATTTTGGATGGGTTTTTCTTGAACCGAGGGTCTATTGAAAACCTCTCTACCTCTTAGGTAGTGGTAAGATTTGCATAGTCTCTAGACCCTATTTTGTGGGATAACAATGGGTATGTTGTTGAAACTGTGTTTTGAATCATGTAGATTTCAGCTTTGCCCTCATGGGAGAGTATTCAAGAGTCTTCTCTTTTTCTTTTTCTTTTTCTTATCGGGTGTGTTCGGTATGGAGGGAGATATTTTCTACTCCCTCCTTTCACTTCTACTTGTCATATTTAGATTTGACATATCCATCAAGAAAATGTCAGGACTATTGTACTACATTATCCCTAATAATTGATGTTTAGTATTAGATTTTGGAAATGATTTATTAATGTTAATGGTAAAATATGGGGAAAAAAGAATTGTCTTTTGCTTGATATGTGAAAACTGACAAGTTAAAATGATTTTTTATTTTTTATTTTAATTTTCTCATGTTTTGTTGATTGAAATTTTTGGAAAACAAGTTTCTTAAAAATGAGGATAATAACATTCCTAATGGAAGCAAATGAAACAAGTTCTACCGAATGCTTTTAGGATGATATGTATTTGCTTACGTATCTAACACAAAGAAATTAGCAAGAAAATATTTTTTTTTAAGGAAAATATCCTCAACCCTCCCTTTTATCTTAGTTATTTTGATGGAAAAAATTCAAATTTGATCATGGATTTGCTGATGTTGGATAGGTTTGTGCAAAAATATGCATAACTTCTCTTTGGCAAATCACAATACAATACCAGTCAAATTAATATGGAACAATAACAACAATATACCCAATAAATGGAGTGTAGGAAGAATAGTATACGCAAACCTTACCCCTATCTTGGAGGAAAGAGGTTGTTTCCAATAGACAATCAATACTTGAAATTTGAAGAAAAATCTAAAAATTAAGATGCAATAACTGCATAATCAAGATTTAAAGCATCTGCAACAAATATCCTACCTGCAATCTGTGTGAAAACATTTCCTTTAATGTGTAATCAATCAACACCCTTCAAATTAGTAACCTATTATCACCAAGTAATTGATATAAATAAATAAAAATCAATATCAAGAATATAAATGAATGGGCAACTGGGAGTGTTTTTTTTCTTTTCAGAAAGCAATGAGAAGATGGGCAGAGGCTATTTAATAGTGAAGAATGCTACTGGAGTTCCATGTCGCTAAATCTCCCCCAGAAATGTATACATATTTCTACAGCTATAAATAGCGGTGAGTGTAGCCATCACAAGCAACAATATGAGACCCCAATATTAGAATTCTCCAAGCTTGGAGCCATTGAACGTTTCAGAAATGCATCATATTTACAGTGTGGAGATCTGCAAAGTTCAAATGATTAAGAGAAGTATCAGTTTACTATACAATAAGCATATGTCCAACCTATGGCTACGAAAACTCAATTTCAGAATGCAGAGGGGAAACGGAGATATACAGATTCATTAAAGCTATTAGAAAATTAGAAAAAAAAGTATCTTTAATGCATATAACATGAGTAACATTTCCTCTGAAACGTCCAATGAAGAATATAAAGAGAGAGAGAACCATCTAATGAAGAACAAGAAGAGAGCAATGGACATATTGCATGGATATTGACGATGTGTTTTCATTGGAGATTGAAAAACAAGAACAGCACACGACTTGCATGTTTTTGTTTAAGCAATGAGTAAATATAAATGTTTCTGAGAAAGATTTAGCAAATTATGACGTTTCCTGTGGATTTTATAGTAGACTACTGGACGAGAGACTTGATACATGAAGGATATCCAACACTGAAATAGGTAGAAATGCCAAGTAGATATACTTGGCTATTAAACTCATTGTTTATCTACTTGGGAGTTAGGCGTCATTTCAAACATGAGATGAGACAGTTGCTACAACCATTGGCACTATGTATGAGGGAAGCATCTCAAATGATTTAATGCATTCTGTGGACCGGTAAATAGAAGAGAGAAGAATGATAGTGTATGTAAAATCTACTCTGGATGCATAGCTGGCCAGAGGGACCCCTACAAGATCTTTTAAAACCATAATGCGATGAGTTTGAAGCTTTATAGATGACATGAACTTAAGAATCCACACTTACAGTGGAAACTTTCAAAGTGCATTGGTTACGGGTGGAAAGAAGTCCGAGGAAATTCAGAAAAAAGATAAAACAAGTAATAGTGTTGCTCAAAGCAATCATAACAACCATTCAAGATGCTTTAATTAACAGGAGGAAAATTCTCAGGAAGAGGATGAACTGGGAGCTTTCGATGTTATGGAATTAAATCAAAGTCGTCATCTTTACTTTATTTTTAGTAACCCTGGGAAGGAAGTAACCTTTTCCGCCAATACCACCAAAAAAAGAGCTTCATCCCCTAAGTAGACTAATTTTAGTGCTAACATATTGGATCAAAGAAGGTTTTTCCGAACTTTTATTTACGAGTTGCCATGCTTAGCAATATAAAGTGGATATCATCTTCCCTCGTCTCGAGTAATGAACATTAGAGCAGTTAAAAGAAAAATACAGAAGTAAAGAGGATATAGAAAATAATAGGGAGAACATACCATAACATTCAAAAGAGGAGCAATAACATTAACCAACTAATGTGATAACTGAAGCACAATAAATAATATGGAGTAACAAAAGTCGCAAGACATGCAACTATGAGAAAAGTGCTACTACTATAAATAGGGAAACAGGTCCAATGCACCAACCTACCACCAAGCCTATCCAGCTAGGAAACGAGACAACGCTCAACTACCTACTAACCTTCTACCCTAATCCACAACCTCCATAACCTCCTATCTAAGGTCATGCCCTTGGAAAATTGTGTCTTGCTTCAGCTTCCCGTGGACATGACCTTAGATAGGAGGTTATGGAGGTCGCGCCTTTAGGGTATAAAGTAAAATAAAACATGAACTCAGAAGTTTAACCCTTTTTTTATGAAGAACTTAGAAGTTTAACCATGAAACAGGCTTTTGCAATTTTTGGATAAAACCAGGATGAGCCAAACTTTTGTAGTTGTCATGCTTAGCAATGTAAAAGATACTCATTTTACCATGGTAGGTGTTTATAAAAAGTAAAAAATGCAGTCATACTTAAACAGGGAAAAAGTAAAACTAACAGATGGAAAATTCCAGCTTCTTTCATCAGGTCATGCATTTGATGAAGTGCTCTTAAATTCTAAGATCACTTACCATTTTTTGGTACCTTCTTCAGAGAGACCATTATCAACATCCCCCTTTACAAGTGAGGGGATGGAGCTGGAGCTACCATCTTGAGTATCTGCCTGAACAAGGTGGGAGAAACTGTGCCCAAATGACTTCCATAACCTTGAAGGGAAAGAAGGAAGCAACTCTCCCATGTTCTCATTGGATGGCATTTCAACTAGTGTTGCTGAAGTGGTCTGCAGCTCTGAAAATCTTACCGCTCCTAAAATCCGTTCTGGAAGTTCTGATTGAGTTTGACTCTCGATAAGGAAAGCTAAATCAACAGCAAGAGTTGATAAATAATTATATGCGAGATGAACAATTGCATTTGCTATCACCGAAGATCCTATATCAACATCTACCTCTATGAAGTCGTCTGCTATACAGTACTTGCAAGTCAGTGCACGGCCAATTACGCATATAGCTTGCTCCCCAACTGCCTTTCTTACAATCCAAGGTCCTTTAACAATATTCGCAATCAATTTTAGCCTTTTAGTTCTAAATGCATCATCGCCTTTCAAGAACTGCTCCATCAAAGACCCTTCAGGGACAGGTTCGAGGCCCACAAAATATGCAACAGCACTGAAATTTTCCTTACTGGGAACTTGCAAGTTGAAAGCCCAAATAAAGGGCTTGCAACCAGTTGGAGTTTCATCTTGAAGAGCAATCCTGATACGGTGTTTTGGATTATTTAGAATATCAGAAATTTTTTTAGGACCTTTTATCCAGTCAAAACCAAGAGGTTTCAGAAGAAATTCACCACCGGGAACTTTAACCTTTGTTGAAAAGTATTCTGGACCTCTTACCATGAAACTATTCCCCGGTGGAGAAGCCCAACCGTTTGAGCAATCATCTGGGTCCAGAAGGGGAATTGCACCTTCTGATTTCACCCTCTTTATCCATTCAGGTTCGTTATCTCCATCAAGATTGGCCATATGCAATGAAAACAATCTGTATGACAACAACTTAGATTATGATCAAAGGATTTTATTACCAGATGTTGTTTCTGAAAATAAATTAGAACTGATATACCAAAAACATTATTTCAAATTTGCTAGAATGTAAAGCTACTGTAGATTAGGTCCCCTTAAACTTACCAATTCTCAATAAAAAATTCGAGAAGGGTGAAAATATTAAGAGATAAGTGCTACTATTAGGAACAAAAGATGTAAAAACCATAGGCCATGCCAAAACTGTACAAAAATAGATGATCAATGTGCGTATTTCACTCACGCACTTACTTGACGGGTTCCGCTGCATCATCATGATATTTTCTAGCCACAAAGTCTCAAGTTATGAGACAGTCAGTGATTCTATGCTATTTTCCAGCCATAATAGTATCTTTTATTTAAGTCGATTAACTAATATAGTAACATACCATAATAGTATCTACAGTCTCATTAAATTCATAGGCCAACGTCCATCTGATGAAATTACTCTTTCTTTCCAGAACCAAGTAGTGTCCTCCTTTAACTTCTTTACCATAATGGATACTAGATCTGAGTTAGCTCTATCTAGTTTTTACTACTACATGAATGCCGGTTCATTTCCATAACAGTCATGCTTTAAAATCTGTTAAAATTTCTATAGATTAGTCTTTCATTAAGTCATCCAATCTTTATCACTCACATTCTTGATAAGAAAAGACGCTAAGAGGTTTCACAGTCAAACTGCATTCTACATATTCTTTAACATACTTAAGCTGCACTGGGAATATTGAAGGCTGCCACCTGCCTTCAATATTTGTTACTATTTCAGTTGCATGCTATGTGCAGTCTAGGAGAATTGCAGTCTGTTACAAGGTGTTTCTTTCCATGTAAAACTAGTTCAATACAAAAGGTGCTCTTCAAAGTTTCCCTGCTAAAATTTAATACTTGTATATGCACCCAATAAAGTAACCAGATTTGGACTCACTTATCTGAGCGCAATTTCATTCCCTGAAGTGATTTTGTGGTGGAAATCAATTCTCTTTACTAACGGAAACTATAGGACCAAGCCTAAACTTTCCTAATACATCATTATCAAGTGCATAATCATATCATGAAAAAAATGGAATAACGTGATCAAAACTCCAAAACCGTAATACTGATAGTATCATCTTATCTGATCATAATCTGTAAGCTACTACTATCTCAACTTAACTTGAAATATCTAAGCCATTTGGAAACATGTGAACCTGAGGTGAATTCGTTTTTCCTAGGATGGGCGACTTAGTGGGAGTTCCTCACACTGAATCCCTCATGTCGTCAATTTTTTTGTTCCTTACAAGAAAGACAGGAACTTTTTTTGAAACTTCATCCAACAGGAATCAAATTTACATTTTCAGTAACATACTTCTCAGAGTGGAACTAGTGAAATTTCAACAAGCACCACAATTGAGAGAGCTGGCGGTTGGGGCAGAGATTTAAGGATATTACAGATACTTTCCCTTGAAAATATAAGTCTTACATTATTTAGCGGTCATATTCTTTAAACATGTCTGTGTACAATATCAATATCTATAGCCATTGTAAGATTATTTCTTGAAAAGTGAAAGTTTGTTCAAATCTTAAAAATGCAAATAGATTACATAGGTAAAGGAAATAAGAGAGCTTGCATACTATAGTTAAATAATTTTAGAACAAGTATGAGCTGATGAAATTGAAGAAAAGAAAAAAACATACCTCCAACGAGTTTGATCAGGTCTTGTTTCTGTTTGAAATTATGATCGTGAAAATGGAAGAGAAAAAGAGGAAAATAAAGTTTTTTTTTTTTTTGAATTTTCAGAGAAAAGAATTCAAGATTATTTCCCTTTTTCTTTTCTCTGATTGGTCGTGAATCAAATGAGTAGCAGAGACGGCAAGCAAATGCACACTTCTCTTTTTTCAGAATAGCTAAATTACATGAAAAAATATGACTACTATTATTTATCGAAAGAAGATATTTTCTTTTTTTGGTTAATAGTAGTTGATCCAAAAATGTGCTTATCATTACTTTGTTCCGAAAAATATCATATCATTACTTTTGGATTAAAATACTCTCTTTTTTCTAATAAATACTTTTTGAAATCATTTAATTTTTAAAGAACTATCTTGTTATTTTTCTTTTAAAATCTCTTTAATTAATATAAAAGTGAAAAATTAAAAAAAAAATCATCTTCTTAGTGTCCTTTTATCAATTAAAGTAGAAATAAGCTATGCGAAAAAAGATATTAAATGGGAAAAAGATTAGTACATCATACAACAATTAGATTAATCAAGAAAAACCTATGAGAAATCATGTTGGACCTAATAATAGCAAATATTATGAACAATGACAACATTAATACTAATTACCTAATCCATTAATGCAAAGGCAATTCGGAAAAAGGAGGGATTGGTTTAATTGATGATTACTGGTATCTTTAGATTATAGATATTGAGAAGCTAAATGGAGTTGCAGACCAGTTAGCCAATAATGATTGCGAGCTAGATACTTTTGAAATCTTGATTTTGTACCCCAATCGTCCCATACATAGTATTTATGCTTTGATTTTGTACCTCAATCGTCCCATACATAGTATTTATGCTTTTGAATGGGTGTTATGTTGCCTAGGCTATTTATGATTCTTGATCATAAAAGGTCACTAAACTACATGAAATTCAACAAAAATACCCTCAATTAATAATTTGATCCAAAAATATGTTGCCGTCAATAGTTTGATCACCCAGCGGTCAATTACTTTTTAATTAGTGTTCAAATATAAATTCCCAAAAAGTAGTGTAGCCTTGATGACGAGAGTGAAAATCACTTCTAACTTTTTTTCTGAAATGATAACAGATTTAGAAGAGACAGTTATAAGATGGAACCAACCAGTATTATGTACGGGGATAGGGGATTACAATATTAACTAAGTTCACGATCAAATATTTAACAAATACATTTACAGGTCTAGGCAAAAGTTATGGAGTTCCTTGAACCCCTTAGTTTACGCTCTGGATCCACCACTGGAAGGGTCCTACCTATTGAGGAGCACCATGAGAATTTTACCCTCCACAATCACCCAGGGTTAGAGACATTGCCTCAAACATATTCGTAATATGTGAACAGTGTGAGAGAGATGTAAGTGATTGATGTCCAAAAAAACTACCACCAACAATATTGGTAACATGAAGCAAATCATGTTGATAGTTGACAAAATGACATGCATAGAATGGGATTTGAACAATTTCAACTAAAAGTCAAATGACCCTACAGAGTACTAAAATGCAGATGAAGGAGCTAACTGAAACCAAGAACCTGAGCTAGATGTTGTTTTAACACATGATGATTTTGAAACACAAAAGTGAGCTAGATGGGAAAACACATGATGATTTTTAAAACATGCACCAACTCTCGTCTCTCTGGCCATCAGCTTTTCAATCCTTTGCTACAGAACTAACATCAGAAGCGTTGTCATTTTGAGGAGATGACAGCGAACCTCTTGACATGACATCTCCAGCTTGTGACAGTTGATCCTGCTGCATAAGAGGTTGTTGTTGCTGTTGTTGGTGCTGCAGCTGTTGCTGCTGAAACTGGTGGAGCTGATGTTGCTGAAACTGGTGTTGTTGCTTATGAGAATGTAGCTGGAGCTGTTGAAGTTGTTGTGCAGCCAACAATGTATGCATTGCCTGGTTGTTAGAGTAGAACTGCCGATTGCCTCCAAAGGATGCTGGGAAGTTCATCATAGGTCCACCATTTGCTATGCCTTGCCCAGTTAGCACTTTCAGATGCTGTATCTCCTCCTTTAAAGCATCATTCAACGCTACATATGAAGAAGAAACAGACCAAAATATCTATTAGCAACTCTACACAAAAAAACTTCAAATAATTGGTAGAGATGAATTACTTATTCACGAATTCCTATCCAAGGAATTTACATATGCAACTCTAGCAATCTCATGGAAGTATTTTCCTAGGCTTATGATACTCAATAGTCAGGTGTTAAATCCATTATCCACATAGAGTTGCAAGCAGAATCTGACTGTAGAAGTTCTTATCTGCCCAAATACAATTGTTCACGGAGAGCAAAAAAACAAGGTTCTGGTTGAAATATGATCATTGAAAATTTCTATGGTGTCAAGGGCCTACAGGGTGATTAGTAGCCTCTTGGTGTCTCCTAACCACCTTATTGATAACTTCCTCATATTTCTCAACACTGAGATACTTATCAAGATCTTTTACGGATTAAACAGAATATTACCTAAGACATGGGCGCCAATCATGACACTAACAATATGAATTTCTCAATGTTCACTTCTATAACCACAGGATAATGTTATGAGAAACAAAAGCTTTGGAAGTTCTAACATCTGAAATCTGCAACTATCTAACCTCCACAACAAACTATTACAATTCAAAAAAGAAGTACTAACTTCAAAATTATTTGGACTATATATAATATTCCTATATCTACGTCAACCAGATCCAAATTCAAACTATGTTTGACATTGTAAGGTCAAACTGGAATTCATGTTGTCTCGGTTTTTGCACAATAAGATGAGAATATGGCAGAATTACTTGATTTTTAACCACTAAAACGCAAATACCACACCCAATATGAAAATGATGAAGTATATCAAAATTGATTTTACTTTCTTCTGAAATTGAGGAAATTCTTGAAACCAACGAAGCCTAAATACAGCCAGATATTAACTTGCGGTTGACAATGAATCCACTTTGAATCATCTTGAATGGTCGAACACTTGAACTAAAGACACTCCCATTGAGAAACGGCAACCATTATTCAGACAGATAAAAAGAGAAGGTGGTTATGGGCAAAAAGTTTACTAAAAGAAGTCATGCTCAGATTCTTACCATCTTGCAAGTGCACCTGTTGTTCCATTGTTTGTAAACGCAGTTTAAGTTCACTGTTTTCAGAATTCAGGCCATTTGTATCTCTCTGTTTCATGTGGAAAAAAAAAGCATATCAAAACCAATAGTGTTATGTTATACATGAGAAAAAGGTTGAAGATACATATATCTGTACATTTTTCCATGTGCAAGCAGATGCTGCAGATTCTAGACCAAGCACTTATCTACTTCCATCACTTCAACCACACTCAACATGTTTCCAATAACAGAAATAAAAAGTGGAAAGAACACAAACAATAACTGGGTAATGAGAGCAACTGATATACACCTGCAATAGGGTCAACTGAGTAGATAAAGTAGTTGCTTCCGTTTGCAGAGTCTGAACTTTTCTCTCAAGCTCTGCTATATATCTCATTTTCCTTTCCTTTGATCTTGCAGCTGACTGCCTGTTGGCCCAAATCCTGTTGCACAGCATAAGCAAAAACAGTGATGATTAACTAATTGGCTTAACTTTTAAACAACTACATCAGACAAATTTAAACAAATTCAAGGAACACGAAAGACCTCAAAACAGCTTACATCAATGCCCTATGAATACTTTCAGAAAGCTGTGCAAAGACTTAGATAGCAATGAGAATTTTATTTTTTTTGCTAGAAGATGGATGAAATGTGGGTATTCTGAAGCTGATGGTAGTAGTGGGGGGATACTAATTATGTGGGACTCAAGAGTATGGATGGGTAGTTGTGTGGAGGAAGGCAAATACTCAATCACTTACAAATTTGAAGCTGTCCACGATGGTTTTTGTTGGTTTCTTACTGGCGTATATGCTCCACACACCAGAGCTGAGAAACTGGAGTGCTGGGAAGAAATTGCAGCAGTTAGGGAGCTATGTGGAGGCCCCTGGGTCACCTGTGGGGACTTCAACACTGTCAGAACAATGGCAGAAAGGAGAGGATGCAGAAGAATAACCAATGTAATGGCTGATTTCTCGAGTTGGATAGAGGATATGGAGTTACATGACCCTCATCTAAATGGTGGGACCTTTACCTGGTACAGAGGGGCTGGCCACGACAGTGCTGCGAGACTGGACAGGTTTCTCTATTCAATTGAGTGGGAAGTACAATTCAGAAACATAAGGCAACAAATTATGCCTAGAGTTATATCTGATCACAATCCAGTTATGCTACAATGTGGTGATTGGGAACAGAGAAAGACATACTTCAAATTTGAGAACTGGTGGTTTAATGTAGAAGGTTTCAAAGATCTAGTCCAGAACTGGTGGAATGGTTTTATTGTGGACGGATGCCCAGATTTCAAATTCAGTATGAAGCTAAAGATGCTAAAACAGAAACTTAAAGATTGGAGCAGTGTAACTTTCGGGGAACTTAACAATAAGAAGAACAGCTTGTTAAGTGAGCTAGCTGAGATGGATCTGATCCAGAATGATAGGGTGCTGACAGAGGATGAGATGATGATTAGAGCAACAGTTCTAGTCGAGTTAGAAGAATTAGCGAAGAATGAAGAATCCAGGTGGAGACAGAAGTCCAGAGTGTTGTGGTTGAAACAAGGTGATAATAATACCAAGTTCTTTCAAAGAGTAGCAACAGCTCATAGGAGATGCAACACCATCGACAGGCTGATTATCAATGGGGAGGAGAATAAAGATCCAAAAGAAATCAAAGATCATATAACAGAGTTCTACAAGCAGCTATACACTGAATCAGAAAGTTGGAGGCCATCATTTGTGATGACAAATTGCCCAAGAATAAGCCAAGAGGAGCAGGAATGGATGCAGAGACCATTTTCAGAAGAGGAAGTGGTACACATTCTCAAATTGTGCGATGGAGACAAAGCCCCTGGTCCAGATGGTTTTACTATGCTTTTTTTCAAGGAGTGTTGGGGGATCATAAAGAGCGATGCGATGCAAACAATCCACAATTTCCATCAGAATGAAGTGTTTGAAAGATCCTTGAATGCCACTTTTGTGGTATTAATCCCCAAGAAGCTCGGAGCTGCGGAACTCAAGGATTTTAGGCCAATAAGTTTGATTGGTGGAATGTACAAAATCATCGCTAAGCTGATCACCGAGAGAATGAAAACAGTGATGGGGAGACTGATTGATGAGCACCAAATGGCTTTTTTGAAGGACAGACAGATAATGGATGCCTCTTTATTGGCAAATGAGTTGGTGGACTCCAGGGAAAAAACAAAAGATACCAGGTATCCTATGCAAATACCACTACAGTGCTGCGAGACTGGACAGGTTTCTCTATTCAATTGAGTGGGATGTACAATTCAGAAACATAAGGCAACAAATTATGCCTAGAGTTGTATCTGATCACAACCCAGTTATGCTACAATGTGGTGATTGGGAACAGAGGAAGGCTTACTTCAAATTTGAGAACTGGTGGCTTAATGTAGAAGGTTTCAAAGATCTAGTCCAGAACTGGTGGAATGGTTTTGTTGTGGAAGGATGCCCAGATTTCAAATGCAGTATGAAGCTAAAGATGCTAAAACAGAAACTTAAAGAGTGGAGCAGGGTAACTTTCGGGGAACTTAACAACAAGAAGAACAGCTTGTTAAGTGAGTTAGCTGAGATGGATCTGATCCAGAATGATAGGGTGCTGACAGAGGATGAGATGATGATTAGAGCAACAGTTCTAGTCGAGCTAGAAGAATTAGCGAAGAATGAAGAGTCCAGATGGAGACAGAAGTCCAGAGTGTTATGGCTGAAACAAGGTGATAATAATACCAAGTTCTTTCAAAGAGTAGCAACAGCTCATAGGAGGTGCAACACCATCGACAGGCTGATTATCAATGGGGAGGAGAATAAAGATCCAAAAGAAATCAAAGATCATATAACAGAGTTCTACAAGCAGCTATACACTGAATCAGAAAGTTGGAGGCCATCATTTGTGATGACAAATTGCCCAAGAATAAGCCAAGAGGAGCAGGAATGGATGCAGAGATCATTTTCAGAAGAGGAAGTGGTACACATTATCAAATTGTGCGATGGAGACAAAGCCCCTGGTCCAGATGGTTTTACTATGCTTTTTTTCAAGGAGTGTTGGGGGATCATAAAGAGTGATGTGATGCAAACAATCCACAATTTCCATCAGAATGAAGTGTTTGAAAGATCCTTGAATGCCACTATTGTGGTATTAATCCCCAAGAAGCGCGGAGCTGTGGAACTCAAGGATTTTAGGCCAATAAGTTTGATTGGTGGAATGTACAAAATCATCGCTAAGCTAATCACCGAGAGAATGAAAACAGTGATGGGGAGACTGATTGATGAGCACCAAATGGCTTTTTTGAAGGACAGACAGATAATGAATGCCTCTTTATTGGCTAATGAGTTGGTGGACTCCAGGGAAAAACAAAAGATACCAGGTATCCTGTGCAAATTGGATATAGAGAAGGCATATGACCATGTCAACTGGAACTACCTCTGGAAAGTTCTGAGTGAAATGGGGTTTGGGAGGAAATGGGTGAATTGGATCAAGTTTTGCGTGTCAACAGTGAAGTTCTCAATCATTATAAATGGGAGCCTTGAAGGTTTTTTTCAATCACAAAGGGGATTGAGACAAGGAGATCCCATGTCTCCTTTCTTATTTCTCCTAGCAATGGAGGGACTCAACTACATGGTCAGAAAGGCTAATGAAATGGGGTGGATAAGAGGTTTTGGTGCACATACAAACAGAGCCAATAATATGGAGGTCACACACCTTCTATATGCGGACGACTCTTTAGTGTTCTGTGGTGCCGAAGTGTCACAAATTAGACATTTGAGGGCAATACTAACCATTTTTGAAGGCATATCAGGACTACATGTGAACTGGCAGAAGAGTTTTAATGACATGCAAGGCCTTGCCGACAACCTGGGCTGCCAAGTAGCTTCTCTTCCCACCAAATACCTGGGGATGCCCTTGGGCGCCAAGAACAAAAAATTGGAAGTATGGAGTGAAGTTCTGGAGAGAAGTGAAAGGAAGCTGACAAGGTGGAAGAGTCGATATATATCCCTGGGAGATAGATTGACTCTCATAAAATCAGTTCTGGATGCACTTCCGACTTATATGCTAAGTCTTTTCCCACTACCAAAAAGTATTGGAAAGAAACTCAACAAGCTGAGAAGGGTCTTCCTCTGGCAAGGAAATAAAGAGAAGCAAGGATACAACCTGGTTAAATGGGAAGAGGTGACAATGAGCAAAGCACAAGGAGGTCTGGGCATGAAGAAGTTGAGTACTCAGAACACCAGTCTGCTGCAAAAATGGTTGTGGAGATTCTGTTGTGAAGATATGGCATTATGGAGGAGGTTTATTGCAGAGAAATATGACCTACAAAGCAACTGGATAACTGAAGAGGTGAATGGCACTTTTGGGTGCTCTGTATGGAAAACCATCAGGAGAATGTGGCCTGATTTCAGTGCAAAGGTGACCTTCAGAGTGGGGAATGGTTTGAAGACCAGTTTCTGGAACGAGACCTGGTTAGGTGACGTAAATCTGAGGATACTTTTTCCCGATCTGTACATTATCAGTCTACAGCAGAATGACACTATAGCGCAAATGTGGACCCCTCAAGGTTGGGACCTTATGTTCAGAAGGGCTCTAAATGATTGGGAGGTTGGAAGAGTAGCAGACCTACTGCATGCTTTAAACTTGTTTCCAGGCACTGTCACAGAGCCGGACAAACCAGTTTGGAGACTGCATAGCAGAGGGGTTTTTACAGTTAAATCATGCTATTGGGAGAGGAATACCAATCATCTCCTGACAACAGTTTGGCCTTGGAAATTAATCTGGAAAATTAAGGTTCCTTTAAAAGTTGCATGTTTCACTTGGTTGGTAATTAGAAGAGCTTGTCTCACCCATGAAGTGCTACAAAGAAGAGGTATACAGATCTGTTCAAAGTGCTACATGTGCGGACAGAAGGCTGAAGTAAATGGTCATTTGTTTTTGCATTGCAAGATAGCTACAGATCTGTGGAACATGTTCGTTTGTATACTTGGGGTTAACTGGACAATGCCCAGAACCACTTTTGAGGTCCTAACACACTGGCAAGGAATCGGAAAGAGAGGATCAAAAGAAGACTGGTGGAAAAATATCCCTGCTTGCATATGGTGGACACTATGGAAGGAAAGGAATGGGAGATGTTTTGAAGGAAAGGTTAGCAGCCCAGAGGAGATCAAGATGAGATGTCTTAGTCTTTTGTATTTAGTAGATAGCCTTGTGGAGTTTAAAAGCCAATTGTAAAGTTAGTTTTTGTCTTTTTGGATTTGAGTATGATGGCACCCCCTGGGGGTCTGTAAATCCCACCTCATCGATTTTGATGAGGTCTTTTGTGTGAATACAAAGTTACCTATTTCAAAAAAAAGTCTTTTTGGATTTGAGTATGATGGCACCCCCTGGGGGTCTGTAAATCCCACCTCATCGATTTTGATGAGTTCTTTTGTGTGAATACAAAGTTACCTATTTAAAAAAAAAACTGTATTTATCAAACTTAATGATTTGTCTGATCAAAAAGAGAGCAAAAGACAAGATAAAAGAGGCTTCATGGATACACAGAGAAATGGTTTCAGACTGGAGACAGCAAACCTCGGCACCACTTGAAGTAATAGCATAGCCAAAAGGTAAAAGGACTGTGTTTACAAACCATCCACCTTTTCCTCTGTGATAGATTTAGCGAATGAACCACTAGCTTGGGAATATACATTCTTCATGTATATAATCTTTTTATACTTCTCCATTCTCATATGGTACTAGTTTCTAATTTCTATAATTTACTTTTTGAGCAGAAGAAATTAAGTGTATTTTCTTATAGATTGGTCGAGGATTTCAAAATAATTTTCTATTTGTAATAGTGATTAGACATGTTCATTGTTCTTATAATTTGTCTTACCATTCATGGAGTTGGTAAACAATTTTGTATTCGATACTTGATTTAATGCATGTTAGCAGTATGGAATCTTTATTTTACTCATATTGATTATACTCTATAAAACCGTTTTTAGTTAACATGCATATTAGCATTCTAAAGTCTTTATTTTACTCATCTTGATAATACTCTATAAAACCGTTTTTAATTTACAAGTATAGTCGCTAAACTTAGATGTCCGAAACAAACAACATTATTGCTACTCAGCTCCTATTAATAAATTTTCACACTTTACATTGTAATATAGTTCCCTTAAGTCCATTTAATATTTTTGCTTAGAAATAAGGACACGAGAAAGCAAAAGAAAAAAGGAGCCTTAATTTAATACCAGGAGAAAGATCTGCAATGAACCAACGTTTAAGCTTCCCCCCAAAACAAAAGCATAATGAAGCTACTAGCCTACTACTAAGTCGCTGAGCAAAAAAGCATGGGACTCGGAAAAGAACAGTTTGACTAGGACAACAAATCAAGCTTAAGACACTGAGCCATCCCATAACTTTTCTGTAATTTGTGCGAGCCAGTAACCTTTTAAAGAAAAATTTCTACTGCCATTTGAATTATATTAGGCTCTAATCCTGTAAGGACAATCACAGTCTCCCTATATGCACCACCATTGATTTACCTCTCGTCATTAGCACTCCAGTACAATTGTCTGCTTCACACTCCTCGGAGGGGCCATAGTTTTGATCTCATATATTTTTTTCCATAAAGGTGGAGCTCGGGCAAGCATGCCGGGACCTCGACTATTTCACCGGCTACTAGCTACCTTCCACCGTACTGGGTACTCAGCCAACAAGGCTTGAGCAAATGCCAAGAAATCACCTAGTGTCTTTTTGTCTCTGTTAGGACCGGTCTCCAAAGTTTGCACCCACATCATTGACCACTAGGTCATATCCTTGGGTGTTCAATCTCATATGTTCCCTGACCCTTCCCCCTCTCTCTTGAGGATAAATTTAAATTGTCTAAAAGGCAAGGGAGGGGTAGTGGGCCCCCATCGCTAACAACAGAGGTCAACTTTAGCTAATTTAGAGGAGCCAAGAAAGCAGGAATTTGTTATTGAGAGGTGGATTTGAACACGCCATAAATGAACTCCAACTTTTGGGGAGCTGAGCTTGTTCAGATTTAGGCTCAAGGAAGAGCTGGAGAGGACAAGAAATAGAAATGAAATGCTCGGGGGAGCAGGAACAACTTGTTGGGACAGATAGAGTAGAGGGACAGAAGGGCCTGGTCAGTCTATTCTTTTTAATTTTCCTTCCTGTAACTCTCATAATTTCAGTCTTATCAGCCTTTGAACAGGAAAAGATTACAGAAGAAGCCAGAGGCAGCCTTTGAACAGGAAAAGATGACAGAAGAAGCCGCAGGCAGACCATTAGGTGTTCAATCACAGAACTGCTTCATTAAACAAAAACCAAAAGGTTCAAGGAGCTAGGAGCTAGGAAAAACACAGATAAAATGCCTAACCACCAGTAGAATGAATGATTATCATCAAAACAGAGCAGGCTTTCATAAAACAACAATGTAGCATAATATCTAAGACCGTTTTAAACATCCAGAACACATTTAGGGGGCTCATAGTTTGGGCCACTCTAGTCTGCCACCAGACCTCCATGTAACGGTTTCATCCTAAGCAGTACTAGTATAGAAAAATGCAATAGCAAGGCCAAGCTAAAATAATGTGAAAGAGACTGCTATAGTAAATGGGCAACAACATTTCCGTAGAAAGCCTTACCGCTTGGCACGTTTAGGATCAATAAGAGCAAGTTCAGCAAGCTTTGCAGCAGACGTGGCTTTCTTAGTTTCAGCTGAAGATGGATCTTCCACTCCTGACATGAGCATCTCTGGCTTGATTGTAGTTGAACCATCCATGGACTGGCTATGCTGATGTCTAACTCTTGGCTTCTCACTAACAGTAGGAGGAAATTTATTTGTTCCTGAAGCCATTGCTGGTGTTTGTGATGAACCTGGAGCTGCTGAAGAAGACTCACCCACTTGGAATTCAGAAGACAGAGTTGAAGAATTGAACTTATCCATGTCAAGGTACATTGATAAGATGTCCTCCTCAGTCTCGTCTGACAGAGACGGTCCATCTAGTCCAACAACACCAAGATCACTATCAAAGCTAATATCATCAGGAAGAGTAAGAATTTCTGAGTGGGCACGTCGATGACCAAATTTTCTCGGTGGGTTATCAGACATTCGGCTTATATCAAGACTAAACAGGCTTGAATCTGCCGACACACCATGACCAAAATGACCTGATTCTGAAGCATTTCCAGGTCCTAAGGGAGGTAAATTTGCTAATCCAGGTTGTTCTGACTTTACATTGGAACTACTACCAGGAGGTGAAAATAATGAGTATCTCCCTGATGGAGGCAACGAACCTCCTACATGGCTTGAAGAAAACTTATCCTTATCCATACAAACCCTCCAAATCCAAACAGAAAAAACCCCAACCCTTCAAATTAATGATCTTCAAATGTTTAACAGCACAGGAACAAACCCAACATCCCACACATATATATACTCCAAATTCAAGAACCTTATCAACAGAAACCCAAGAATCAACAAGTAATGATACTTTTCCCGGTCAAAGCAAGAACTTTATAGCAGGAAAACCATAAAATCACAATCCAAGTTGCTTTTCCTCTGCATTTAAAATCATGGGATATTCAAATTCCACCAAAACCGAATTACTTCAACAAAACTTAGCTATAACGGAACATGAAACCCCTTGCTGAGACTCTGTAGATTCCGCAAACACCAAACAAGCTTATCCCAGATCAATTCCCTCTGAAAAAATAAAAATAAAAAATGAACAAACCCCACAAAACTTTATGATACAAAGATGGAATTCTGATAAACAGAAATTATATACAACAAAGATTCAAGAAAAAACACAAACCCAGAATTCAAAAATCAAAGAAATTCAAAACCCATTTCTCAATTTAACACACATAGACAAAAACAAAGTACAGGGCAACAAATCAACGAGATGGGTGATAAAGAAAATAAAAAACAATGCATTAAAAAGAAATGGAAGAGAAAAGGCGGAAATTCTTACACGGTTTCGATTAGCTTTGAAATTAGATCTGCAGAAAAGGGAAAATGTGAAAAGGGAAGCGGCAGCAGAATGAAGCAGCTTTATCACATGCGAGAGAGAAAAGGGAAAAGCTTGTGGAGAAGAGAGACGATAAACAAAGAGGCAAATCTGTGTGAGAATGGAAATACTATAAATTCGGACAGGGAGGACATGTTCGGACACTTATATTCTCACCTATTTATTTATTTATCATATGGTCTCTCAAAAAAAAAAATGTTACTCTCTCCGTCCTATATTAGTTATCGCAATTCATTTCATACCTTTATAAATAAAAAAGATATTGTGTTCGCGTTATATATTACTTGTCATAATTTGTTTCAAACATTCATAAATAAGAAAATTGTTATGCTCTTCATCATATATTAATTGTCATAATTTCTATTATACCTTCGTAAATTAAAAATATTATTTTCTCCGTCATATGTTATATATTTTTTTTACTAGTTCTCCCGTCTTTCTTTTATATTTGTCGGATATTGACTTAAACACACCTTAAATAGCAATAAATAGAATGATAGTTTACACATCACCTTTTAAATATAATAAATTCAATATTATAGAAAATATATTGAATAGATATGGTTAATAATAAGGATAAATTAAGAATTAATTGATATATCATCTTTTGATTTATTAAATTAAATAAGTAAAAATAAAATTTTATTTTTAATATAATGAACATGTAAAAATGAACAAAAAAAATATCTTGAAATAATATTGATAATTAATATGAGACGAAGGAACTAATATAAGTTCAATTGGGTATAAGAATGTGAGGCTATTGTAATTTCAATTGCATTAATTTTTTTTTCAAGTTAACAATTGTTTGAAATTTACTTATTCGATTAATTAAAATTTACAACACATCTACTAAAAAATATGCTTTTTCTACAAAAACAATTATTTATTTTCTTTAAACTCAAAATCTTAGTATTAAACAATATTGAATGAGAATCCATATGTAAGAAAAAGGAGTGGCGGGAAATTAACATTCAAACGTTATTAGGTGTTATACTATTGAATTTGTTTAGCGTTAATTGCTGAAGTTTTTAGCCAAAATTGTCCTTTATTTATAGAAAGTAGGTCAATTTTGGTCTTGTAAATATGACCTTGAGCATTTTTAGTCCCTTAAGTTTACTAAAGGAAAGCACATTTGATCCAACTAACAGATGAACTTAAAAACCAACGATGGCTACCAAAAAACATTATTAAAAACATGGCAAAATGATCGACTTTTCAACCGATAGAAAAACTCAGTATTGTTCGGATTGAATTTCAGAGATCTCGCTCACTGTCAAAGCGCATTTTGCAAAGTGTTCTCCTGCCCACCCGTGTTACCTAAGATAAAGTCAATTGGAAACCAAGAGTCCAAAATTCCATTTGGTCAGGCTTTCAACTCCATTTGTTTGCCTTCAACAGAAATATTGACATGTCTGTTAGCCATGTATTGTAGCTGCAAATCTGATTAGGCCATAACCTTGTGGCTTTGGCATTAACCCTTGAGGATAAATTTGTTGCTGACACTATATATACAGCATTCCTTGTTCACAACATTTCTAGGGGTTTAACAGTTTCGACACAACCAAACGAATAGTCAGGGCAGGGGGAAGAGCAAGGGTTAGCACAACGCGAAGTTTGGCATTACATGTTGTATATCCTTTTCTGCAAGACAGTACGTTGGCCAGAGTCCAAATAACTTTCTTCTCAAAGGAGAAGAACATAATAGTAAACCAAAGAAGCACAACAGGAAGGGGGAAAGGATGAAAATCACACATAGACTAACAGGAGTAATGATAGCGCTTATTCACTACAAAAACAACCGCATAACACAGAAGAGTGAACTTCGAATGAGTTCCATCAGAAAATATAGTCCGGCATCACAAGGGTAAATCTTGACACCACAGCTTCGAACGGACTACCTTTTGGATCTGCTAATCTGCGGAAAAAGGGAACATGCAGTAATGTTCTAAGTATCCAAGCCAAGAAAAAAGTAACCCCAACTCTTTCAAATACGTAAACTGCTCTACATACAAAAAGAAAAAAGCCATCACAAAGTAACAACCGATTAAATTTTGTAAAGAGAACCATAAAGTGATAACAAACACAAATTTCACTACAAAAGGATAAAAATGAAAAGGCAAAAGTAGAATCCTCTGGACCAAGGATACAGCATTGGAGGTTTCAGATTCTCACTGCAGAAAGGATTTCCTACAATTTGAAGGTTACTATAGTCCAGCTTCAATAAATTGCAATACTATCACATTGTGAAAGCTTTCGTAAAACATGCTAGGCTCTGAAATATCAAGTTTTTCTCCAAACTTAGTTTGTGAGAGCAAATGAATTCTTTACTGAAATGGAAATTTCTTTATTAATCAACAGAAATTTGAACCAGATCTCAATTTGTGCATGTCATCCTTGATCAGGGACCATGCTAATCATTTATTGAAGAGGAAAATCTTATTATCAAACAACCATTCTTAAAATATAATAGAGGCAGAAAGAGAAGTATGCAGCAGGCAGACCACGACGGATGAGGCTTAACATCAATCAGCCTAATACGAGAATTCTGCAAGAAGCATTAGAATGAAAAGCAGATCCTAATTTCCTAGTTCAAATCTGAGTATTGCCTTCAATCAAATGAAAAAACACATGGCCAAATTTACTTATTTTCTTCTGTTATAAAATATAACAATTGGATGACTGTATCAATATGGTCGGTTCTGCTCGAACACACCAAACCAACTTTGCCCTACAACTTAAAAGCCTAGAAAACGCTCACCTGATTATTCAGGTCAAATCATGTCACTCCAAGGACACATACTTGAAGTTGCTATTCGACTAAATCACTGCTGCCTTCTTTTGAAAAGGTGGGTGGTGGGGATTCAAGAAATGTCTTCTATGAAGCTAAAAGTCCTAGTAAGAGTGCATAACCATTGTATCATTTCAGGATCAAAATAAGAATCTGTCGGATTAGGATCTACAGGTTGGCCATGTAAAAAGGGTATATACATGAAAGTGCAATTACCATCCATACTAGGGTGCATGTGAAGGTGTAATGACTCATTAACAAGGGAACAACCGATAGAATGTCATTTTGATGGTGTAACAATTGCAGTAATGTGACATACCTTCCAGGTACGAAAGTAAAAGATCCTTCAATCGAGCCTGGTGAATGTGGTTGTGATGAGCAACTCTGATAGACATATTCTTCCTCCCCTGGTCGTAGCAGTGGATACTGCAAGTATCATCAGAAGCGCAAAAAATTAGATAATCTCCAGTACAAACAGCGGCTGAGCCAATTTGTACAATAATGCACATTATAATAGAAAATTAAGGCACCAGCTCCCATAGGCCATAGTTAAACTATCTCTGGGAAAAAAGAAGCAGCTCATCAAGCTTTAGATATTGGTCAAAAGAGGTCATTGGTGCAGCTAAAGGAGCAAGTAACACTATAATGAGAGTGGTAAATGAGCACAAGGGAATCTGCTTGTTCTTTCGTTTCTTTGACAATAAACAAACATGTTTCCCTGACATCTACTCTTTTTTTCTTTTTTTTTTGTGAAATCAAGTATCATTTCATTCTTTGATGAAGGAAATCAAATAGTCATTTCATTAACATCACGCCAATATGGGGTCAAAAACTATCTACAACAGAAGAGGTTTCCCACCCTCAACATTGTGCTCTTTTTTTCTGTTGTGTTCTGATTTCATCTCAATTCTCAAAATACTATACTGATAAAGTGTTGAAATTATTCAGGTCAACAGAATACAGAGAATAATCACATAATCGTCATAGAAAAAGAAAAACCAATAACCCTTCAATCATCCCCCACCATTTTCCACCCCTGGCTACGGGGGAAGGAAAAGAGCCTGGAGCTGTTCATCAAGGGAGGAGTTCATTGATATTAAAGTTGAGTTAATTTATTCGGCAGAAGTTTGACATAGAACTTTGAGGACTTTGACACGCTGTCAAGAAAGAGATCCACCAGAACTTCAGATTTTGGGCCATAAAAGTAAATATTTGACAGCTAGCTTAAAATGCTTTTCCCTCTCTCTCTCTGTATCAAAGCAATATCTAGTTTCCATATTTCTTTAAGTTTAACACAACTGAACTGATTTATTAGATCAATGTAAAGATACTTCCCAACTGACTTGAGCACATCCATTTTCGTCATGAACTGAAAAGACCACATAAATTTCAGCCTCAACTAGAGAAGTATCATTTGCTATGACGTTCCAGGCTTAAAAAAAATACATTTTTCCCTAGTAGCTTCCTTTCTTATCTAAAAGAAAACCAAAGAAACTTATTGAACAAATAAAACCTATTTATCAGTCTTATCATAACTATATTATCTGTAATTCCATAAACCCCGGTTATGAAAGCCTGAACTCCTACACTTCATGAGAGTTGGTATGTCTCTTTTAGGGATGTCTTTTTTTTTTTTGATGAAGATGTCTCTTTTAGGGCTGTTTTTCCATCATTTCTACAGCTTCTGTAGTTTGACAGCAGAAGAGCAAAGAGGCTAATTCATAACCTTATGCATAATCATCCTTCCCCAAAATCAAGATAGCTATATAACTAGGTTATTACAGAAATATTATTTGAATGAGTCCTTTATGTAATCTGATCAACAAGAATATCATCTCGTCTATTATTTCTTTCCAGCAACTTTTGTTTTCCATTTCAGAAAAATGCAAATCATTATTATTTCTTTAGCTTGAGCGAAAAACAAAATAGAAGATCCCAAGTGGCAGTAGATTCTTTGTTGTCTTTGGAAAAGAAAAAACAATATACTGGCATTTCACATGAGAGAGGTGCCCACTAAGAACTTGCTAACAAGCTTTTTTTGAAACTATTTAACGAAGAACTTGCTAACAAGCTAACAGTTGAAAGAAACATGATCAACAGCAGAAGCTCAACGTTTTAATTAATAAGGGTGGTTTCCTCATCAAAAAACTTAACAAAAATGATACCTTTCCTATCACCGCTTCTCCATTTACATCATCTACAACATTATCATTGCAGCGGATGATCCAATGTCTACAATATAGTTGGCAGGAATTGAAGGTCATCCCATTCATTATGCATCCTTCAGGTGAAAGAGACATGCAGATAGAATAAGCAAAAAAAAACTTCTGATAATCATCTTGAATGGTACTGAACTCTGGGACAAACACAGAAGAAGCGCGGACCTGACATGATTTAACTATCAGTCTAGTCTACAGAATGGAATTAAAACCAGAAACAACTGACAAGAGCAATGTTCATTTTATTTGCTCCATGGTATCAGAACAATTACCTTTACACCATTTGTAACAGCAAGAGAACAAAGTGGAGGTACTTCTGGAAAAAGACTGATACTTCTCACTTTTCCTTCTTTACGGACTTTGATCACTCCATGTTGCAAGCGACGGACATGTTCCTCTAGCCACAACAGCATGGCATCTTGGGGTTGAGTTCCTTTTACATTATGCACTGAACTTATCAAGGCACTCGGTACACAAGGAATCATTTCTCCGTCAGTTGTGAGATTCCTTGTACCAACATTAAGTTGACCAGTGGAACAGTTCAGAAAGAAAACCTTTTCATTGTAACCACAAGAAGCCGCTACAACAACATACTTAGATCGATTGCCGAGTCCGATATGTCTGATAGTTTCTTTAGTTTCTATTATCATTTGATGTAAAGGCAACAAAGATACATTCACCAGATGGTCATAAAAGGAGTAACCTCCCATGAGACCTAATAAACTCCCAGGCACGCTCCCACTGGACTCCTCACTTGATAGTTCTTGACCATCATAAAACCGGTAGAGAACCCTAGTAGGTAGAGGCAGTTTTACTTTCAAACTCTTCTCCAACTCCAGTATTTCTTCCTCAGATGCACCTTTACGCAATGTAGACAAGACTTCAGGGAAATTTATGGCTAGCCACTCTTTTAGCCTGTCCCAACATCTTTTAACGCGAGTAACCAAGGGCCATGGGTACCGATTGAAATCCTCCCGCCATGTTTGATAAGATGCCTAAGTAAACAACATAAACATGCCAAGATGTCAGAAAGTGTTTCAGGAATGCACACTAATGGTGCATATTCACATGATCATTGCATATATAATGACTTACTTTTCTTATTTGTTTCTTCTTTTTTTATTTTGGGTTTGTTTGTTAATAAAAGCTACTCTAGTACAAGCATATTATTAGCTCAAGAATGCTACAATCACTTGCAATTCTTTACACCCTGCATATACAACTCTATCACCATCTGATGAGTCAAACAGTTTATAAATTATCACATTTTCCCAAATTTCCTTTATATTTCTAGTTCTAAAAAAGAACCCAAGGGTTGAGCGTCATGAGGTCTGGTCAATGAAGTGGGTTGAGCGTCATGAGGTCTTAGTTCAAATCCTAACACAGACAAAACACTAGGTGATTTCTTCTATCTCTTCTAGCCTTGGTGAAGAGAGTTAGCTGGTAGTACCTGTTGGTAGTGGGAGGTGAAAGTGGTAGGTATCCTCTGTAATTAGTCGAGGCAAGCAAAATGGCCCAAACCAGGGGGCAGAGCCAACCTAGGCCCTAGGATCAGGGGTTCATCCGAACCCCCTTTGGCGGAAAATCATATTATTTATAACTAAATTTTTTATTTTCTTTTGTATATATAGTAGGTGTCTAAGCTTCTTCGGCTAGTTCGTCTACTTACGTCTTCAGATTTTGCTCTGCCATGGGCAGAACACCACAGTTATATAAAAAAAAAAAAAAGTTCCTAATTTCAAATTCAAAGAAAGAAATTTAAGAAATGTCTACATTCCCATTCCAAAAATCACATTTTTCGACCCTCGTTCTTTTTAGGACGAAAAAAGAGTACTTTCGACTAAAACCTCAGTTAAATGCATAAATTAAGCAGCTATCTATACCTTGAAAGACGGCAAGGGATTTCCAAGTGGGTCAATTGGAGAATATAAGTCAAGATCATCAGCACAGAATTTGGACCATAGCAAATCATCAGAGCTCCAATTCCTAAACCTTTTGCTAACACAAGCTACAGATGCAGCATCTTGAGGCGTCAATTTCGATAAGATTATATGCATCGACAGCCCACCTAACCTTTCTAGATCCATCTTTTATCTTCCTCCGCCGTCTACGGCCGGCCGCCGGGGGTTACAGAAACGCCAAAGTGAGTGAAGATGAAAGAGAACAGATAAGCTGGTTTATTTACGTAGAGTTTTTTTTTTGTCATATGCTCTATGTATATATTTGTTAGGTTACAAAATCAAATGTGACAATAATCATTTTCAGTATTTTCTTTTACAAAAAAGGGTAAAAATAATCCGTCTGATTTTGGGTATAAGAAAAAAAAAATTTGAATTTTTTTTGTAAAACTAATTTTGCGATCTCAAATATAATACGTGTAAAATTAAAATTAAAATTAAAAATAAGACAAATAAATTAGAACAAAAAAAGTGGGTTAAAATATTACTTAATTTTTTGTCAATTAAATCAAATTTGTCTTTAATGTTATTACGTAAATAGGTATTACTTAAACTAATCACTTCGCAACAAAATTAATAATGACATTATCCAAATTAGTTACATATGGAATAAACATTCTCCATCTTCAACTCTACAATTGTGAATTTTGAGCCATGAAGTAAAAAAAATAAAAGCTCTTACAAATGTAAAATAAAAAAATTATAAAAGGATGAAGGGGGAAGAGAGAATATTTCATTGGAATATTCTTTATTACATAGTATATATTAGGAAAATTTATGTGTATAAGTAAATATATACTAGTTAATTAGTTAACATAGCTATAGTTTATCTTAATTATAATTTGTGACCTATTTTTAGCTATAATTACGCGGCTCAACTTTTTTGTTTTGTATAATTTGCACGTTTGTATAATTCGGAATTTGTATAACTTTTGTATAATTCGGAATTTGTATAACTGTTTACACTTCTGATGTTTGTAATTGTATAAATTCACTATTTCGAGTTTGTACAAAAATAACTTATTTATACAAATGTACCCGTAAATTATACAAACCTGTAAATTATACAAATCTGTGAATTATACAAACGAGACAACTTAAACTGTAATTATAATCCGGAAATATGCAAATTATAGCTATAAAGCATAATTAAATTTATTATAATGGGTGAAAGTTCCTACATATTATAATTTTACATTCCCAAGAGGATATTTTATTTACATGCAGACCTTTAAATAAAGTAAATAAGCCTGCCAACTTGGTAGTCTAGCTATCAACCGCTTGTCAATTTGTCACTTTTCTTCAACGCCCCTTATTCTGCCACGTGTTCAAAGTGCAAAGGTACAACTCATTCATCAAATAATATTGTGCAACCGTAGTATTACCCCCCACCTTAAAGTCACTATTAGAGTTGTCTCAAATTTTAAAAAAAAACACATTAACTTTGCAACCCTTCTATTATTCCATTAAATAATTTTGAACATATATTATTATATTATTTTTCAATCAGCCTCATATTTTAAAAAGTAAGTGTGTCCACACATCAATTATTACATGACACGTGTTAATTTAATTAAAAATGTATTTTTTTTTCATTTTAAGTTTTTTCTTTATTACTCTCTCTCTTACTTTTTTACTCATCATCCACCCCCACTTTCAAGTGAGATCCATCCCTCCATTTTCTTTCTTTTTCTTCTCCTCCCACCCTCACTCCACCCCCACGTCAAGTTGAACCCCTCTTCCATTTTTTTCTTTTCTTTTTCTTCTTCTTCTCCTGTCAAATTCTTTATTTCAGTGATTTTTTTATAAAAAAGAATTCATACTATTTTCTAGACTTTATTGATAACAAAACTAATTATTTTTCTAAGAAAATTTAAAATTTTGAAGGTATCATCAATTAATCATTTTCATATAACTTCAAAATTAGAAATGATAATTTTAAAAGAATCAATGAATTCCCCAAAAATTGAAAGAACTTAGTTGAAATTGGATAAAAAAAACTATACGATACTTCCTAATCATCTTGAAATCTAATGGGTTTATCAAACTGTTCAAAATAAAAGAAAGTATTTGGATAAAGTTTTAAAAATATAGAGAGTAAAACTAATAGTAGTAAAAAAAGTAAGATGAAGTTGTAGTAAAAATGGTGATATTGAAGTGACAAGCTTCAATGGAGGTGACAATGAATTTTTGAAGAAGAACAAAAGAGAAAAAATGAATATGAAAAAAAAAAGTGAAAATAATAAGAAAAATAAGAAAATATATTTTATAATAAAATACTTGTAAAAATAAAATTATATTAGTTATTTTAGATTGATCACTCTCTTTGAGAGAGTGCACACACTCTCTATGCTAGGAGTATAAAAAATATCGTAATAATATCAGTTCAAGATTGTTTATTGGGGTAATAGGACGCCCGAATAGTTAATGTGTCTTTTTGAAAATTCGAAATAAGTTCAGGTGTCACTTTATGTCTTTTCTCTTAAAATATCACAAAAAACATATTATAAGATATTTTTTTTCTTTGTTATAAATAATATTTTATTTTGAATATAATGTTTGTATGGAAGCAGGGTTTACCTTTCAAAATATATTCTCTAATGTGGAGGATATGATTTAAAAGGATTTCAATTGAAGAAGTCTTGGTTAGAAGTAGGATAGCATATCACATAAAGTATTGTTGTAGTAATACTTTTATTTTTATTTTTTTTGGTAAAATTATTGTAGTAATATTATCACTCCAGAGTCATTTAACCATTTAGTTTGTATTATTTTCTGATGCTAACTATTAATTTCTGGAAGTTGTTTGTAGGGGCCATTGAAATGCAGGGTCCATTCATTCAGATGGAGCAGATTATTTATAAGTAGTGGGAAAAGATGCAACTAAGCCAGAGCCTTCGTGTAGGGCGCTTTCAGTTTTTATCATTTGATAACTATGGAAAAGGAGAAATATGATTTTACATGGAAAAGTATGACCAAACATGTTATACTGTTGAAGATGATTTTACATGGAAAAGTATGACCAAACATGTTATACTGTTGAAGATTAATAGGAATAGACATTTGACGGCAAAATCAAGATACTTCTAGTTAGCAGAAATTCCTAATACTTAGCCATCCATTGTACTATTTTTAGAAATTACACACCATTAATTAACACTAGAGTGGTAAGGTGTGAAAGCATCCTGAAGGAGAAAGTTACAAATAAATATGGTTATAGTCTAGTAAATTATGGCATTGGTTCAAATGGTTTTTGCATCAGAAATGGATAAGGAGATTTGGTTTATGTTGAAGCTTACAAAATTGAGTTTTGCTCTGCATTAGAGGCTGAAGTAAAAGGGGTTTATTATATTGCATTTGTCATAATATCTTCCCTGTAATTATGAAAATTGGTTCTTTAATCATTAAGAAGATTTTGGATGAAATTTGAGAGGTGCCTCGAGTTATTTCAATAGATATTAGTGGAATTATGGGTGAACAGGGATGTGATAATAGTTCATACATTTCAAGAAGGAAACAAGCTCACAAATTATTTAACTAACATGGTTGTTAATTTTGCAGGCAGAAGTTTCATTCATTTTGATCATACCAATGATCTGCAAAAACTATTCTACAGTTGGATAAGCAAGGAAAACCAAGTATACGAATCAAGAAAGGCCAAAACAATAATCTTTTTAGACCACCAAGATAAAGCAAAAAAAATAAATGAAACAATCAAAATTAGTACATGGGCTGCCTCTTTTTGTAAATGTTAGAAGGGTTACCTCGGTCAGTGAACATGGAGGAGGGTGTTGATCTTGGACATTATTTGAGGCAGTTATATCAATTTCTCGGAGCTCAACCTACACAAGACATGGACAAGATTAACATCAGCCTCAGAATGACCATGTTAAGGAGTATTTGGTAGAAGAAGGGACATATTTGGAGGTGTTATGGTTTAAGTCAAGTTGGGAGCTGAAGAAGTCTTCAAAGGGGTTGATTTCATGACAATGGTGAGACATGGTAAATGCCGAATGAAATACACCCAAGCTCTTGGACCATTGCTTCGTCGTCATTAATCTGGTTAAGGTGTATCAGAGTTCTCACTGGATTCGACAAGGATGAAGACATGCGTGAGTTTTTAGGTGTTTCTTTTCTCAGATATCTTATTCTTAGTTGTTTTTGTCTCTATTTGTTCTTTTTCCCTTTCTTTGTGTTTGTCTCCTTTTTGAGCTTGAGCTTTTAACTTAAGTCTATTTTGACCGTTCTTTTTGTTTTAATAAAATGGACTAATTGTGTACAATTGATTTTTAGTTGTGTGTTGAAATAATTTCAACGAGATTGTTGTAGGTTACATTATCTTAATAGTATTTCATCGATTCTATAATCTTCGTAATTAGTATCTAAAATTCATGAACTCAAATACCTCAACAATATAATTATATTGACCATCGTGAAAGAACTCACAATATCAAAAAGTAAAGAAATAAAATTGATTTATTGGCCAGAAGAAAAAGTATACAATTATTCTTGTTCTGCTAAAGGAATTATACGAATTTGATATTTTTGAAAAATTTCATAACATTGATATGCTGAAAGATGCTCCAAAACTTTTAGAGTAGTCAATTACTTATGAATTACTACTTTAATTAAGGAAATCAATTACAAACATTTAATTCAAACGAATAAAACATGTATCTATGTTTTGACAATTCCTTGGATATATGTATCCAATCAATGAAATTTGGTACAAAAGTAATATTCGAAACTATCATAAATGCTAATAATTAGGATTTAATTAGTGAGATTTATGTTATTTGGCCTAAAAAAATTTATATAATATTTGATTTTAAAAATAAATAAATTGTAAACACTTATTTTAAAACTAAATTGAAAAAAGTCATAAAATCAATATCTCTAACTTACTTTTGACTTGCGAGTCATAAGCTAAAAATTTGTCCAAATGGGCTCTAAGGCATTGGATTGCAACTAGAGGTTTATTCAAGAATCAATCGGAAAACTGCAATGTGCAATTAAGGCATATTTTATGTGTTTAAGCAACTACAATATAAAATAGCTAAGTTGTAGTTTCATCATATTAGCTATATTTTGAATGGAGTAGAAGATTTACCTTGTTTGATAAGGTTTTGGGGATTGTTCTTTTGCATCTCTCTTTGAACATTTTTTGGATTGATCAAGTATCGTGTTGGATATTCAATATGTGAGTTTATGCTATTTTTTCTTTCTTTTTTAGTCTACATTTCTTGGGTTGATCAAGTAACGTGTGGGGTATTCAATGTGTGAGTTTATGTCTTCTTCCGTCTAAAAGTTTTCTTAGGGGTGTTCACAAAAAAATCGAATCAAATGAAACTAATTTAAAGAGAAAAAAATCAATATCTTTTAGTTTGATTTGGTTTTGATTTAAAAATCGACATAATTGATTTTTGTCTTAAGAAAACAATAATTATTTTGTGAACCAAAAAGATTATATGTAATAATCCAAGTATTTTCCTTTAATTCTAGTTTGATTTGTAATTTTTATTCTGATAATGTTAATTATCAATTTCCTGTTCAAGATGCACAATTTTATTATATTTTTAGAAATAGCTAAAATTCATGGACACAACATACAAATTTTGAAAGAAAGCTAGATGGATAACTTGATTAATATAATGCATACATATATTTTTTTCTTATTTAGCAGTGTTATGTTGAAATGTAGTCAATCTAAAACGTACTTAAAAGTATATTATCATATTTTATATTTAAAAAAGACAAAAAAATAACTCAAAAAAACTCGACAAAAATTGATCGACTTAATTGGTTTGATTTGATTCCAACATTTAGAAAATTAGTTTAATTGATTTGATTTTTTTAGTGAAAAATCAAACCGCGAATACCCTAACGCTTCCTTTCTATTTCTAGTCATGGTAATCCTATCTTATTTAATTTCATGTCTATTTTATTGCTTCCACGTAGGGGTGTTCATGGTTTGGATAAAAACCGATCCAAAACCGAAAAATCAAACCAAACCGATTAAATGAATCTATTTAATTTGGGTTTTGGTTTGGTTTGGTTTTAGATTGTTAAGAACCGATAATATTTGGTTTGGTTATGATTTTGTTCGAAAAAAAATCGAAGAAATAACTGAACCGAACCAACAAGTTATATACATAAATTTTATTATTATACATACATAATATATTATATTCATAAACAATTTTTAAAGATTTTTATATATGTTTCATCAAAATTTATTTATAATTTACTTATGAAAGAAAAAATGTCCAAGGTGAGAACATTTTTCTTATTGATTTCATGTATATGAGTGTCTATGAAAAATTCTTTGTGTGACTGAAAATGTCATTGTCTCTTCCTTCTATGTCAAAATAGTAAATTTTGAAGTTTTATTCAGTAAAATTCAATGAATCGAAAAGTTCTGTAATACCAGTCATTCTAACTTATTTTTTCGTTTGAATGGATTGTTGTCTACTTTTTTCACGTTTTGAATGAATTATTTCTTTTATTTTTATGTATGGTTAATAACCGAATAACCGAACCAAATCAAACCAAAACTGTAAACAACCAAACCGATAAATGTATATTACATTTGATTTGGTTTGGTTTTGATAATTTTAAAACCGATTAAATTGGTTTGGCTTTGATTTTGACCAATAACCGACCCAAACCAACCCGTGAACACCCCTACTTCCACGTATTTAATTCATATTATTTGATATTTGAGCTTGGATTAGTGAGTTCCTACCTACATGCATTGTCTAAGATTTGATTTTAATCTGGTGCAAAGTCAATAGCACCAAAGCTTTCGAGTTAGAAATTTCCAGTTATAAACAAATGTAACGAAGTCACCTTCATTCTCGATTTCTATTGCGATGCAGGAGTGTATCATTATAAAGTAAAAATCACAATTAAAGTCCATTCAAATCAAAGGACGTTCTAGTGTGCATTATGCCAACAGGTCCCATCACCAACTCTAGTTAAGAAGTTGAGTCACCCTTTTTTTTCCTCCAGAAATTGAATAGGATAAAGAATGAGATTGTCTATATCTTGCTTGATTGACCCTAATAACATGATCGATCTAACGAAGATCCCTTTCTCGATCTATGAAAAACCGAACCAAATGTGAATCCTAGGTATAGGCAAGGGTGGGAGGGATGAGAGAGTAAGTTGGCGTGGGGGGAAAGGTAAGAACATCCTAGCAAAGCAAGCTCGACAGGGTATGATGAAAAGCTCTCAACAAGATTATCGTTCCAAATCGATTGATCAACATTTCCCTCTTTGTGATAACTGAGAAGCATTCTAAATACTTTTCGACAAGGAGAGAGTTCCAACAAAAACACAAACTTCTACGACGGAAGCTAACGTGGATGTTCCACTGGCATCGGGGTTCGAAGGTCATGATCATTGGATCCAATCTCCTTCATTCTGATCTTATTGGCTGTTCAACGGATATAAGAGCAAGAAAATTTCGACTCAATTAAATTAAAAACTAACATTCTGATCTTCTAAAATTAAATATTTTAAGTACTTTCTAAGTATATCTTGTTTATAATTTGTTTTAATAAAATAAGATAAAAGGTGCTCATTTTTTTAGTAAATATATAGCGAAGGATTAAAGTTGCTAAGTCTTGATTACAAAGGACCACTTTAATAAATCAACTCAAACTACAATTTTTTTTCATTTTATTACAGTAGGGTTTATGCTCTATAAGTTTGTCGCTCTTCACATTCCTCCTTCATTGAACAACTATGGCTAAACACAAAGAAAAGAAGAACCTAGAGGACCAAAACCCTAGCGAAGTAGAAGGCAAAATGGGCGAATCGACTAAGAAGAAGACGAAGAAGAAGAAGAAGGAGACGCATACTGTCACAATGGAAACCATCGCTGAAAATCCTAATAATATTTCTCCGATTGTTGGTTATTTTCCGTCAGGTTATGACCCTTTAACGAACAACAACGACGGTGTTGAGGAATTGAGTACTAAGTTATATAGGAATGCTAAAAGGAATAATCGGTTACAGCTTGTGGTGAGCCCTAATGGGTCGCAGGTCGATTTTGTTGGGACTAATTATTCTGGCGAGGCGACGTCTGCTCAATTGTGTACTTACTCGCTTGGGATACTGGATAAGGAAACTCAAACTCTCAAGATTGTTCCTATTGCAGCTAACAAGGTAATTTTTTTGGTTGATTGGAAGGTATTGTATCATGGGAATTGTTTATGTTTTAGTGTACAAGGTAGATTTGTTTTCTCTCTGGTTATTGTGTTTGATTGGTGAGTAAAAGGAGCTAGTTTATTTGAGGATTCATCCCTGTTGCAGCAAACAAGGTGAATTCGATTCCGAAGGTTAGTATAATTGATTGGTGAGTTAGAAGGCAGGAACTTTTGCACCAAAGGTGTAGCTTAATGGTCGATGAATTGAGTTGAGAATTCTCAGGTTCAAACCCCTATAGAGACAAAAAAAACACTAGGTGATTACCTTTCATCAGTCCTAACCCTTCGCCTTCGTGGACAGAGTTACCTTAGTCAAGGTGCGCACATGTTGGCCGGGACACCTCGGTTATCAAAAAAGGAACTTTTTCATAGAAATATTCACTATTATAATAAACAAAGTAAATGGCTCTGAAGGATTTGATTGGCGAGAGTTAAAAGAAGGTATTATGCTACTTCGTCTATAACTGGGCAGAGTAAGTTTTGTCAATTGGCTCCTTCGTCTTATTTTATGTAGATGTTAATAAAGAATGGAATCATTTTTGCATTATTATGTTCTTTTCTTTTCTCAAATCCACTTGAATGAAAATAAAATCCAATCCCAGCCACAGCAGCTGAGATATTATTAGATTAACACAGCAATCAAATGATGGTGTGAATATGTTACGGTATGGCTGGTTCTAGTCTTATAATTATCAAAATTGAATGTCCACTTGAACTATGATTGGACGGGATGTTTATTGTAATTGATCCATATCATTCTTTTAGTTTTTCTTGAATGTGATCATAAAACAGGGAGTTTTGGCATTGATTTGCGTAGTGTTATGTGTTGCTAATTTGTTTGCTCAAGGGTTCTTGCAAAGGAAGCTTCAGTGAGCTTACCATTTTGAAAAGCTTAATACTGGAGAGTATTCTACTTTACACATAAACTCAGTTTGTTCTCTAACCAATAGTTTTGATATTATCTAGGCTATCATACATAGCTTGGGTGATCTCGTATATCCTGATTTTCATTAACTTTAAGTAGATGATGAGTGTAATAGCTGTTTCAATATCTTATTCTCTTTCATATTTGTTGGCTTACGATCACAGATAATTAGGTTGGAACCTAGAGTTAGAGGGTTAGAAGCACAGGAAACTGAAGATCCAGATACTGCCAAGCAAGAACTCACTGCAGAAGAGAGGAATGACAAAATGAGAGAATTAACTCAAAAGTACTCATCAAAGAAGACTATACGACAGGTATGCTCCTCCCATTTTCCGTAATCCTTAACCGACATAAAGAACATTGTGGATTCTCTACTTTTCAGTTGCTTGAAATTCGTAGATTTTATTTTAATGACAAAGATAAATCGTTGAAGAGAAAAAGTTGGTCTATCTATCTGTATATATTATTATAAAAGCAAGAACCCCAAATTGAAAAGTTAAATTCCCTAAATACCATTCTAATAAACCTACTTAAGCGAAATACCCTTCTGTCATAATTAACTAACCTTTCCTAGTTTCTATTTGGTCTTCAACGTCATGTCTTTAGGCATCTCTAATATGCTGTCCTCGGCAAGAGCTGTGCCGTTTAGTTTCCGTCTTTAGAAATCAATTCCCCCATGTCTATCTTCTCAATTTCATCTTCTCCATTTTTTCTTGAGAAAGTAACAAAGTTTCATCTTCTCTATTATCGACTTCAGATTCGGTGTCTTAGTATTCTTTCACTAAGCAGTTGTCTTCCCTTTTCACTTTTCTTACCCATTGTGTACTAAGCAGATATCCTTGTAGATATCTATCTCCAATTTTTATTTTTTTTTGATAACCGAGAAATCCGTCTATGACCCTCCCTTTGGACCAATCACAGCCTTCTAAACTCGGTGGATAATGGGCCCGCCCCTCTATCCTTCTCCACTTAAATACCAGGCTTCGCTTTGCATGGTGTGGGGCTTGAACCTGCGACCTAAGCCACAAAAATTATCAACTTGTAAGTTCCTTTATTGTTTACTTAGCAGAAAACATTCTTATCTGTTGAAACTTCTATGAATCACTGGTATGTATATTATCAATCGTGGTGTTCTTTTTTGGTTGGGGGTATTCTTAAGTTTAATCAAACATTAGTTTTACGCAATTTAACGCTCATCGGTGAGAAATCTCACTCTCCAAGCACAAGTACTGAGATCACCTAGCATAGTTACTTCTTTACATAAGTCTTCATCATGAGGTGTATATATCCTGCACATTTCTCTTAAAGAACTCTGTTGTATGTAGCAGATTATTAACTTTTGATCAAAATTCTTCCTGAAGACTTAACAGTTCGTTCTATAGTCTCACAGATACCTAATGTTATATAATTGATAAAATAATCAGGGGGTCATCACTAGTGCCTTTTGTGTCCTAATAGTCTCCTATTGGCGAAACAGAGATTTGTCTGATTGAACATTATAGCATGATGATAAAAGAGCTCTGCATCAGTTGAGCCCGATTTTTTCTGCAGTTATATTGCCAAAGTCATCTATTTTAGTCCTTGAGTTATTTTTTAAATCTCTTTTTCCCCATGTCACTCGACTGACCATATTTAACCTTCAATTAAATCAACCGTGTTTAGTCCATGAAGATAACTAAACTAACGGAACTAATAAAACTTAACAGCAGACTCATCAATTATGAAAACAAAAACAAGTAAAAAATTTAGATGTATTTGGACCTTGGGTTCAACGTCATGTGCTATTGGAACCTATCCATTGAGATGCTGATGAGGGTAAGACTTCCATTACTACAGATCTTGTGAGTGAGCTTAAAGGTAGCCTGATCTTGCTCCACTCCTTGTTAATGACATTAGGGGTCTCCAAAAAGCAAAGCAGCAGAGGTAGTTAATGGTGGCGTCGGATGATTGTTGATAGAGTGGTGGTGAAATTATCCATATAAAAATACCACTGAATGATATTAAGGGCGTGTTCGGTATGAAGGAAAATCTTTTCTTGAAAAATGTTTCCTAGAAAATATGTGGATTTTATCCTTCTCAAAAAAGGAAGATGTGAATTTCCTATTTATTTTTTTGTGTTCGGTAGGTAAGCAAACACTATTATACTATAAGCATTTGTAAATAATTTAGACAAATACATGAGAGATGGGGTAGGGAGGTAAGGGTGTGGGACGGTGGGGATGAGGGCTATAGGGAGTGGGGTTGAAGATATACAATCAATGCTTAATGTTACTAATAGAGCTTGCTTTCTCTACTTTCATTAGGGAACTCATTTTCCTCATTTTTAAGGAGTTTGTTTTCCTAGGTAAATGTTTTTCCAAATATTTGACCAACCGAACATGGGAAAATTGGAAAATATTTTCTGGAAAATGTTTTCCTTTGTACCGAACACTCCCTAAGATTTTGTTCAAGATCTTAATGATTAAGACCTATTAGACCAAATAAGTGCAAATCTTAATGTAAACAAATGCACTAATGACCTAAGATATGGAGACCTTTGTTAAGTGTAAACAAATGAGGCCTAAGATATCATGCTTTAAAGAATCTTTGAAATTATTGAATGGCCAGAGTATCCGGAGCAGCTTTCAGAGTGGTTGAGCATTTGTAAGGAACTGATATCTACAAGTAGTCTTTTCTTAAACATGCTTAAAAGTTGTAAGATTGAAGATTAGAGTTGGATTTGGATTTAAAATCAGTGAGGTTACTGTACAAACTCCAACAATTTCATTTTGACATCTCTACATCATCTCGATTCTTGTGAAGTGTCATGGAAACGCTTAATGGACTCTATTAATTTGTCTTGCAATGATTACCAAAGTTTATTACAAAGAATGTTGGGTGTAATTTTGTGACTTTATAGACGATGAATGAGGTTTTTAACTTAGAAAATACACCCTCTTTTTCTTACTATAAAAGTGGGAACTCCAAATTAAAAGGTTATATGTTTCCTTAATCTGTGTATCTTTGTTTTATTCAATTGTGGGAAAAGCAAAGCTGGCTGTCATTGTTAGCTATATCTTCCAAATAAGTACATGACCATGTAGAAGAAAGAGCAGATAAATTTGTCATCAATCTTTCGTAATAGTGTTGCCTTTTTTATATAGTTCTGGTCTTTGTTTTCCAGGCTAGGAAGCTTGATTCCCTACGTCAACAAGAAGATACTGGAAATCAAGAGGAATTTGACAGGAATATAGCCGGAGCAATAAACAAAGAGGCTCTTGAAGTAGCTGTTGCCACAGACAGTGCTCGGAATATACCACCACATGATCTAGATGCCACAATACCCCAGTTGGCATATCCACTAGATAGGATTATTTCCAAAGGAGAGTGGGATTTTCTTTTGGATATTTTTGAACTTACGGAAGCTGGAGCAGAAATGACACCTGATCTTTATCCAAGCTTTGTTTGCAACAGATCGTACAAATTGGAACATATACAGGTACTAAATGCTTAAAATTGCATAATATCATCTTTTCCTTGTATTATCAGTGAACACTTGAGTCGTATTAGATCAACAGTTTCATATTTTCCTTATCTGGCGTGCCAAATTCACCTGCTTTGTTGTAGGATGAAGATGAGAAGAAAAGGCTGGCAGGCATATTTTCATTCATTACTCATCTTGTTAAGTTCAAGGATAAACATTCTATGGATGGTGTATCATCGGCAAAGCATCACAAGTTTCCTGGCATCTTGTCCCAGAAGTTCACTTCAATGTTTTCCATTTCAGATTCAAAAAGGCTGCCTGAAGAGAAAGTAACTCTTCTTATCAACTATGTGTTGGTGCTTACTCTCTTTGCTGATGATTTTCGTAGTGATCCATCTGATATAGCCAAAGATTTGAGAATTAATGCTGTAGCATTGCGGCCTTTCTATGAGTACTTAGGTTGCAAGCTTGTTCGTGAGAAAAACGTTGTGTTGGCTACACTTCCTGTTCCACTTGTATTTCCAAGTGTAAGAAGGAAGAGAAGAAGGTAGATTCGGTTTTAACATTGAGAGCCCATGAAATACCAGCGTTCTCAGATTGTCAGTTTTGTCATATTTGTTTGCCATCAATTTTGAATACCCTATGAACTGAAAGTTGAAACTTGAATTTCTGATATGAAAACTTGTAGTGCATGGTCTTTATATTACATTTGATTTGCAGTTTCTCCTGTTAAGATGGTCAACACAAAAAATGAAACCTAGAACACAAAATTATTAAAACGAGATTTGGACAAACAAGAAAAGAGAATATATATTGTTGATTGTGGTGGAGAAGAAGAGGTAATTAAGTAATTGGAGCTTTGTGAGTGACGTTTCTTTCTTTAGAGTTTCTAATCTTATGTGAGAAGGAGATGTGCAGATGGTTTCGAAGAGAGGATTAAGTGAATCCAATTAATCTTCTTAGGATCAAATTTGCTAAGCCGGCTTAGAGATACACAAAAACACAGTCCGATTTAGTGACGGGAAATTTTTCAAAATGTCAATATTTTAACATTTAATAGGACCCATTGTCAACACTTTCAATATTTAGTAAAAATGTACAAAAAAAATAGTTTATTATGTATCTTATTTAAGTTTTTATTATTTGTTTTAATTGAAAGAATACAATTGTAAAATAACAGAAAGGAGAAATTTAGGGAAGAGAATAATTTTAAAAAGGAAAAATCGCTTAAAAGTCTCATCAGTTACAAAAATCAAAACTAAATACTTCATCGGCCACCCCATTGTTGATCAATTTTCTCATTATCGACATTCAAGATTCAATTGAAAATACTCAATCTCTGATCAATTTATTTTAATTAAAATCTATTTTTTTTCCTGTTTGATAAGATAGATTTGAATGAAATAGGACAAAAAAATTGTTGACAAGCAGCTTTGGACAAGAATTTTTCTGTTGGTTCAATAAAATTGGTGGAATACAAATTGGACCAGGTATTAGTTAATTGCTTCATCCTTAATCTGTTTCTAATTGATTATAATTTTGATATGAAATTTTTTACATAATTGTAAACTGTATCTATTTTCATTGTAAATTGTATGTATTATGAACAACATATGAATAATTAGTTTTGGTGGATTCGTTGAATTTTTTTGCTTGTTGAATACGAAAATAATAATGAATTGTTTGAAGACATATTTTTTCATAGGCTGTTTGTTTTTAGTTTTTTGAATCAAATTGTATCCCTACGAAAAATAATAGAGCAGGTACAATTTTTTATGACAATTGTACTATATTTTCGTTTATTTATTTGGTTATTTGTTTTCTGTTTATTGAACTACATTGTATTCCTTATCAAAAAGGATATGATCAATATAATGTATTTTGTAAGTGTCAGATCTGAATACTATTTCAATATTTGTTTAGGATACATATATGTTGGCAGACTTCAAAAAGAATTGTAATGCATTTGAAACTGTTTAATTCAAAACAAGATAATATCACCATTCTAAAGAAATAGTATTTTAACGTATATACAAATACATTCACAACACTTTGTGGTAAAACTCAAGAAATGCTCGCTGAAAATGAAGAACGATCAGTACATATGACGGTATGTTGTGTTTTTTCATTTTATTTTGCATTTCATACATTAATCTATATCCCTGTAAAATTTGTATCATGCAATTTGATTTGATTTTGTTTAACAGGTAGTTGCAATAAGTAATTATATGCACAGTGTTCATCATGAAGGTACAACATTTATTGTTTGCCTGGAAAGGAAAACTTGTACATGTAGGAGATTTCAAATGGATGAAATACCATGTTCGCATGCTTGAGCTGTTTTAAAGAAGAAATTTCTTGATCCTGAACCGTATTGTTCTGACCTTTATAAATCAAATACATCACTTGTTACATACAGTAATCCAATTACTCCATTACCTGATCGAATCAATTGAAATGTACCTGGATATATAGAGAATGAAGTAGTGAGGCCACAAAATTCAATAAACTATATGGCAGGCCACCAAATAAGTTTCGTGATAAATCGTACAATGAGCTATATGGGAAGAAGAACAAGAATTCTTGTAGTACCTGTGGATGTAAGGGGAATAATAGGCGGTCATGCAGGAATGGACCACGCACTGAATAGTTAGATATGTTTGTATTTTTTTTGGAAAGTGTTGGATAATTTTGTTTGTCCTTATTTTTATGTAATTGATATTTTGATCATCTTTAATGAATATTATATTTCGAAATGTATTCAGATGTCAGTTTGTATTTGTCATTTATTATGTATTCATTTTAATATATTACTTCAAACTGTCTTGTGTAATTGATTTGCTTTTCTGAAAGTAACAGTGCATACAACTATATTGATCTGATAAGTCTTTAATTTATAAAATACAAGGTATATAATTACGAAGACTGAATACAAGATGATCAAGACGAAATACAAAACTATTCAAGTTCAATATATGTAAAATGAATACAAAAAGTAAACTAACATCTGGTAATTAAAATACTAAAAAAATGTTGAGAAAGAACTATGATGAATAGAAAGACTGAATGAACATTAACAAATACATACTACAATTTGGTAATTTAGGTAAACTCATTATTACTTCAAATTTTAATTAAGATTGTATATGAATAATCGTGGCAACACAGATTGTATCCGTATTTGAAAGATCGTTAATGAATCCGACCTATCTTAGTGTATTTGAAAGCATAACCATTTGTATTTAAATTCTATATTGAGAGATACAACATAAAACATATGCAATCAATGAAATAAAATAGACCAAAGTCATCTGTAGCCACTTAAAGTTGTCCGTGTATTTCAGTTGAACACCTCATCTTAGGCTGGTTCCTATTGAACACTTTTATTAGTAAAAAAAAAATACCAATTAAACATTTTTTGACAATCAACTAAAAATAGAAATTGTGTGTCATACACTCGCGATGACGTGACATAATAACTAATCAGAAAAGGACATGTGGCGTTGGGCCCATAACAATTATTAAAATATATTAAAAAGTAAAATAAAATAAAAAATTGTTTTCGGCCAAAAAAAGAAAAAGAAAAACTCTTCTCTGCCTTTTCTTCTTCGCCAAAACGCCCACCCCCGACTTTCATTCTTTCTCATTTTCTTCTTCGCCGAAAAACACACAGCGGCCTCCGGCTAAAACTGCATACCCGATGGTTATCACCTACGTCCTCTCCTTTATTCTAATTCACTATTGTAGTTGTCATTTTTCTCAATCTCATTCTTTTTTTTTCAAATAACAATCAAGATTAGTTGATATTTTTTCTTCTTCACTGTTGTGGGTTCTTTAGAATTTGAATTCTGTAGCGATTTCAAAGAAAATAATTTCAGATTCATATTAGTCTTGTCGGAAAAATGGAGTTTCGCCGGAATTATTTTTGACTCAATTTGATTTTTATTTCTTTAATTAATGTTTTTTTGATAAAGAAAACAACAACGATAATGATGATGACGGGATTATGCTAGAAAAAAAAAAAGAATGCAGGAGTAGATTTAATTTTTTTTCTATATAGAAATTATGATTTTTCTAATGTTGACATGTCTAATTTTGATTCGTCCGTAAAAAAATATTTAGCTTCACTCGCCTTTTTGGATGTGTATTACACTCATGATGCCATGTCACCAAAAAGTATTCAATAGGTAGATGTTTTGAACGATAGAAGTGTTCAATAGGTACAACTCTTAGTTGAGGTGTCTAAGTGAATTATGCGAACAACTTTAAGGGGCCGCAGATGACTTTGGCCAATACAATAATATGTATCAAAACTTTTTAATGATAAATCAACACTTCATAAGATCAAAATGATGATTTTGTAGAATAAACTGCTACAAAAAATTTAATGTATAATAGACAAAATAGTTTAGAATAAAGAAAGATTAACAATACTACAAACTATTGTATTTCAATTGTTTCACTATCATCACGAGCTATCTGAGGCCTGTTATGCCTTGGGGGTGCTTCACTATCACTAATGGCTCTGGCATCATTCTTCTGTTGGCCATAGTTCCAAAGAAGTGTAGCGTATCTCGACCTTAAAAACATTACATCGAAGTTACAGGCTGGATTTCCTTGTCCATAAGACAACCACTCGGCATAAGCAAGCATATAAATACCACAATCTCTATGTGCATTAGGAGAAGAGAAAATAAAAATTCAAATACATAAATAAATGAGAATACTAAATTCAAAATAATACACCAACTTACAAGTTCACATGTGTCTGTTGAGGTATGTTTTCAATGAAGGCTATCTCAAAGAACTCGTTCTCTTCTTGACTGAGAGATATATCTAATCCTCTGTTCAATAAGAAGATCAATCAAATGAGTTTTAATTTCATGGTTAACATAGCAATGAATGTGGGGTGCATTCTTGGATAGATTTTTTGCAGGCAAAAGCAATTCCCTGCATAAATGAGTTTTGTAAGAAAAACACTTAACTTGGCTAGCATATAAATAAAAAAAGTATGCCATAGTGTAAGTTAGAAACCACATCACAAAATACAAATTTATACCATAATGTAACTTATAATCCACAATAGACAGATACAATAATTATTAAGATCTAATGAATACACCAAATATGCCATACTAAATAGAATCTGAAAAATCATCACTGTTTGTTTAAAATGAATACAAATGTATAAAGTTAATATGTATCTTAACCTGACTGGATACAAACAACACTCTTGCAATGTCCATAACTAGAAAATGATACACAGAGCATAATGAATACAAACACATGTAAATATAATAACTTGTAAAGCTCATAACACAACTACAACAAATATGCCATAATGAATATAAAACAATCAAATAATAAGGAGTGAATACAATCTAAAATATCATCACTATTTGTTTTAAAGGAATAAAAATGTATAAGTTAATATGTATTTTACTTAATTGGATACAAACAACACTCTTACAATGTCCAGAACTAGAAAATGATATATAGAGCATAATGAATACAAAAACCTATAAGTAGAGTAACATATAAAATCACACAACACAAATACAACAAATATACCATGATGAATACAAAACCATCCAATACGAATTCATTAATACAATCTGAAATAGCATCACTATCTAAAGTATAAAAATATACTTAATTTACTGAATACATACCAATGTACATACCTAGAAAAGGGTGATTCCAACTATGTGGTGTTTTTATCAAAACTAACAAAATATCCACAACAATATTTCGATCGTCTCTCTTCCATCATTTTAGCAGCGGATCCTACATTATCCGCTATTTCTTGAGTAATATGTAGATTAAATGATGGAAAATCGCTAGAAAATTGTTGATTAAGTTGGATACCTCTAGTAATTCTTTTAGATACTGCCATTGGAGAGTGATTTAGAGTTTATCAAACCCTAAACATGATTTCAACTACAAACAACAATTTTGAACGATTTAAACAAAAATAAAATCATAAAACAAATCTTAAAAAATGGATAGAGATGCATACCTTAATCAAAGAGATTGTGTGAATATCTTTATAAAATATATTTTCCAATTTCTGAAAGAAAAAAAAAAGAAAAAAGAAGGAACAGAGAGAGGCGGGCTTTGAAATGGAAAAGAATTGGAAGATGAAAATATGAGAGAGAGAGAGAGAAAATATTCATTTTTTTAAACATATGAGTGAGAATTAATGGAAAACATGTAATTAAGGTGAGATAAAATAGGAAGTAAATTAGGATACACAATCTTTTCTAAAATAATGACATTTTGACATTTTTACTAATATTTATAAAGTCATATGAGTGAGAATTAATGGAAAACATGTAATTAAGGTGAGATAAAATAGGAAGTAAATTAGGATACACAATCTTTTCTAAAATAATGACATTTTGACATTTTTATTAATATTTATAAAGTATGGAGGTTTTTACTAATTAAGTTAGAGTTTTTGACTAGTTTGCTAATAAATCTGAACCCGGGAGAGGTATATGTGGTTACGATATCAAATAGGCCAAAGTTTTGGATCAGAGACATTAGTCCAGTATCGATAACGTCAGGGTCAATATTTAATTGTGATTCTGAGATCATTAAAATTTCCTATAACAAGAGCATCTTAATGATCCTTATAACCATTTTTCTGCACAGACATCTTCAAATCATTTTAAAAAAATCTTAGATGCGTAAAACATAATTGCCAATTTGCCATATTCAAGATAATATGCCATAGTTATTTAAATAATAATCAGACCATTAAATTAAACAGTCTTTGATAATTAATACTCCCTCCGTCTCAAATTTTCGGTTGTCAGGAGCTGTTCAATATAAGTTGAGGCTTAAAGCGAAATTTCAATTTAGAGGCTTGAAATTTAAACAAACTTCATATGTATTTATTTAAATTTTATTTTTCTTACAATTTTTAGATGCAAATCGGGGGAGTGTGCCAAGCCTGATGAGCAGTCGAGATAAGAGGCTATTCATACCAAATATGGTAGATGAGATTCCAGCGAATTCATAAGAATATAGTATAAGTTATTGTTGTTGCAAATGTATGAAATTTTCATGGAGGAATAAGGAGATGAAAAATTGATTTTGAGATTTAATTTATCATGAATTTTGTTTTGTGGGTTGGGTTCGGATTTGGGTTAAAAAAAGATGAAATCAAGTAATTTTGATCGAAATTGGATAATTTTGGTCAATTTGGGAAAACCGTCAAATTAAAGGGTAGATCTATTAAGTTTTGTAACGGCAGGGTAAAAACAACTTTGTTTTAACGGTAAGGATAAAGTCAACTAATAAACGAAGTTAAAGCGTATTTTTGACCTTTTCCCTAAAATACTTTATTGGAAATTTATAAATATTTTATTTAAAATTTATGAAGATGAAGTTGAAAAACAGTTTTAAAGCACCGAATCAAAATTGAAATCCAACTTCAAATAGGATTTGAAAACCTTATATCTACACAAATTTTTGAAATAAAGTGAAGAATTATTCCATAATAGTTAATAATTCTCATTATCAAACAACTCTTAGTAATATTATACAAAGATACGTGTAACATATCAAAATCAACCTTATGATCTTAAATAATCCCGGTAAAATGTTTGAACTTAGAAGTCAGCAAATTATAGAAGGAAAAAAAAGTACCTTCTTTTTTAAGGAAACGTAAGGCACTTGCGAAAAGAAGACTTTTTTTTAATCTCTAATAGAAAATGAATCAGAGACATATCATGCGTGATGAATGATGTGTCGCGCATGTCTCATAATAGGAAAGTGAATGTAGAGCCGTCAATATGGGCTAGGCCTGTTGGGCCGGCTTGGCCTAACCCGTGATTTGATAGGGTTGGGTTACGATTTTTGGAGCCCATTTAAGAAAAGGGCTTTTTAGCCCGGCATGAATAAGTCTGCCGATTTGTGGGGCTTGAGAAATATGGATAGGGCTGGCCCGTGGGCCAAATATAAATTAATTAAAAAATAAAAAATAAAATAGAGTATTAAAAATAACAAGAGTCTAAATTCTAAATCAATTTAAAGTTTGAAATATTATAATTTAAATACAAATTATGTTTATAAAATATGTATTACATAAAATAAAAATTCCCTAAAATATCTAGGAATCACTACATAGGTCGTAGCCTATGGAATATTGTCATAATTTTTGTGTTTTATTATGATCGTTGGAAAACAATTAGAGTAATATTTTTATTTAGCTATTACTTGAAATCAAACTTAATAAATATTATAAAGATAATATTATTTGTGGATTTGATTAACAAGTAGTAACACTAACACCATGTAATGTTATCTTGTCGATATTTATGATAATATTTTTAAATTATAATTTAATTTAAAAAATTATAAAAATATACTTTTACGAAAAGAGGGCTGGCTCGGCAAGCCCGTAGCCCACATACTTGTGGGCTGGGCCAATCATTTTCTGGCCCACACAAAAAATGGGCTAGCCCGGCCTGGCCCGTCAAATTTCAAAGTATGTATAGATTAGCCCGGATGGGGTGGGCTAGCCCATATTGACAGTTCTAAGTGAATGCATTCAACTATAGTTATTCCTTCTATTTGTGTAAAATAATCTCACACTTTACTAGAAAAATATTTATAATTTTACAGGTCGAGGAAGATTATGAGTTCGAATTTCATACCTGGCAACTACCAAAAAAAGAGGAGAAAATAGAAAAGAAATGAACTGTATATGGGGTTTTAATAAATAATACCTCCAACTTTTCAACTAAAGGTGGCCAAATGCGGAGCTAGGATTAAGAGTTTGGAGTTTTAAACTTCATTTTTTTTATAAAAAAAAAAGGTTGGGGTGGGGGGTGGGGGGTTGAACCCACAATTTTAGCATGAAAAGCATTTCAACGATCTCTTCCTTATCGCTGAACCGTCAATCATTTTTGTTAGGATTCACAAGTTAATATACATATATATTTGTTTAATTTTCTAGTACAAATACATGGTCTAGGAAAAAGTTATTAGGTTCATTTGAACGCACAAACCCCCACTTTACCCCGAGGCAACAAGCATTTGATATTACGAAATCTAATCAAAAGTACTATATAGTTATAAACTTCTTGAATTAAAATCATTATAAGGTAAATCATTTAATTTTCTTGAATTAAAATCATTTAGTCCCTATGATATAGTTTTTGACACTATTTTAATTAAATGAAAATCATTTAACGAAATAAATTATTGGACACAAACTTGATAGCAACATTTATGGTTGAACAAGTTTAACACTACCCCTTTGATTTAAGAAAATCAATATTTTCGAAAAGACTACAAAACAATTCATTCTTGTTTCCAACTCATGCTAGCAAACCAACATTAAGTAAAACTTGTTTCAATTTTAAGAAAGTTACATAAAACAAACTACAAAACGCTGAGCTTAGACCCGATAGCTCTACCATCTACCCTACTCCGTTTAATTTCTGAGTATAAAGTTCTAATCCGCCTCGGTCCATTTAGCCTTTGCCCTACTCTGTCTCAATTGCCATCCCTACCTACAAAGCATCAACCTGTTAAAAGAGATTTTTTTTAATTTATATATCAGGGAGAACCAAAAAAATAGAAAAAGAAGAGAGAAAATTGCAAATTTCGATTTTTTAGTGACATATAAAATGTACAAATAGTAGTGATAATCAATTGAATTAGAAGAAAGGCCATTTAATAAAGTCAATTTTCTGGTTACTACTATCCACGTCAGTCTTTCTTAAACTATTTATTCACTGGAAATAAGAATACAAAATGTTACATCTCACCGCAAAAAGGAATTTTCACCAAAATTAATTTTAAGCTTATTCTAACTAATAAATATATGCTTTAGCTTCGTCATTTTTTTCTTATTTAATATTTTAGCTACTGGGACCCACAAGTCAACACCAAAAGGGTCAAACATTAATGTCGTTATTAACGGCCAAACTCATTACCGTGACATTCAGTTTTTATTTGCCGTAAATATGGGAGGAGCCCCCAATGATTGCCATTCAAGTACATAAGTTTGTGACTATGATTCAAGAATTTATTTTTATTTTTTAAAAACGATTTTAACCAGGCTTTTGGCTGTAGATTCTATTTTTTATTACTTAATTTATGAAATTAGAGTTGAAAAAATAAAGTTATGTTTGATCATACTTTTATAAAGGAGAAGAGAGTATTTTATTTGAAATTTATGAAGATGGAGCTGAAAAACAAATTTAGATCACTGAACTGAATCAGATTTGAAATCAATCATTGACTTTGAAGAATTATCCCAATATATTATTAATTATTAAATAAAAGATGTATAATGTACCAAAATCCCCTTTTGAACCCTATAATAATAATAAACAAGTCAGGTACAATGTCAAAATTAGACTCTCTAAATTATAAAATCTAGGAAATTTTTTTAAGATATAAATTAGAAAGAGAAGTGAGAAAAGGAGTAGTATTTTTTCTCTCTAGGAAATGAACCCGAATCTTACTAATATTTTTTCATTAGCCACATTCTTGGGACCGAACAACCAAGTGATGAGCAGTGTTTTAATAGTAATAAAACTAAATTCGCCCAGCTGCTATAAATGCAGATCCATACTTCTGTTCAATATGAATATTTGCCTGTCTATAGTTTTTGCATTTGGAAGTCTAGTAACATCCCTCATTTTATAACCATTTACGTAAGAGACGGTGCGAAAGGTTTAGTTAGACATTTCAAAATATACATACATGTCCTCCAATTTTTTATTCAAAGGAGTTTTGGAAGCTGATTTGTGTTTGCAACATTAGAATGGAGCTCCATGGGAAGGAAGATCTCTCCTATTTGACTGAAAGACATCTACTGTTATCCAACAAATCATCATAATGTTGTTACTTATCAGTTTTGCAGAAACAACAGTTACGCGCTAATATAATAGCAACTCCTAGTATAGTTTAAGATTTTAAGCAGGTACGTTTGGATCGAATGATATGTTATACTTCAAGAGGGATTCTGGTCTTCCAGTTTTAGTGCTTATCTTTTTTTAAATGACAAGGACAGCCGCTACCCTTTGGTATGGTATTCAATAGCTCGCAAACCACACACGGGTGTTTAGGACTTATCTTTTTAAGGTTACAAAGTTCATTTATTTTGCTTCACACTGAAACAAAGTTATCCAGGACTCTTTTGCCTACCCATTTTTACATGGGTTACTAAAGCCATAGTCGCCCATGCAAAGGCCAAACATCCTCCAAAGGGAATAGACTCAATTACTTAAGAACTTGCCTAGCCTATAGCCTATCCAGCTTTGATTGTTTGCTGCACTCCCATCACATTGTCCAACAACAATGGTTTTCTTTGGGAGGGGGAAGCAATCGGCAAGCTACTAATTTGAGAGAACATTTAAGCGATTGGAAGATAGCATTTTAAGTCCATGTGCAGCTCTGTTGAAACTAATTGCAGAGCCAAACAGCTCTAGTCGTAAAAGACAAGTGTCTAGATGTAGAGATTCCTATTACTTAAAACATGGATATATTGATATTCTTGCGTACAGTTTTGGGTATTAGTAATGACTTTGTATCTCATATATCTTAGTATATTCCTAAAATATATATTGAAGAGCAAGCATATTTGATACTGCAGGAATAGATGTTCCAGGATTCAGTAAAATTATAGTTTCCATAACCCCAATTTACAAAACTTAGTAATATTAAGCATTTGTTATTTGAATTCTACTAACAGAAAATATAAATCAACTACAGTCAAAATACTGAAGCTCATCCAAAGAAAGCTACAATATCTTATCAGTATAAACCACCAGATTAGGAACTAATGCATATGAAAAACATGACACCAAAAGAAAAGTAGCAACAAAATTATGGTGAAAAAGTAAACAAATGTGAGAAATTAGGATAATCATGCAGGCAAAATGAAGAATGCTCCCACTAAACCAATAAGACGGTAATTAACACATAATATTATGTTAGCTTAGAGTGCATAAAGGCAAAGCTCTAAAAATGGTAAACAACTGGACATGGCAAACACAATCAATAGATATTTTTCTCTTTTTTTTTTTGGTTCAACAATCAGTAGATATAAATGGTCAGATTGAAAAAAAGAGAGTGCCTCACAAAAAGAAATGTGTCACGGGAAAAGAGAGGATCCCTATTGAGGAACACCTGATCTACAGAATTCCAGAGCATGAAGGTTTAAAGGCAATAAATTCAGAATAGAACTGCTACTCCACCACTAAAGCTCAACCTAAAACGTCTGATGCAAACAATACATGCTAGACATCTATGACCCTCGTCAATTTTCACCACTGAGAAACCAATTGAATATGGAGTCCTGTTCAAATGTCCATGAATCATTTAGACTTGTCCCATTAATTTCTCCTATTAATATAGCCATATGGACAAAGAAAGTGCCTCCTGGAAAATTTCTCACAAGACTACAGTAAAAATATCCAATAATAACTAACTTCACAAGCAAACTTCCAACTTATCGCAATCTTTCTGCAACCATTAAAGCTTTTCACTTATTGCAATACTTCTAATTGATGCTAAACTTAACACCCAAACCATCATTAAGCATCTAGATCACTTTCATCTCCAGGCCTACAGATACTGAAGGTCTACACTTCCAAAAAAGAATTACTAGCTAGAACGTTGATCCTCTCTCTTCTCTTTGGAGGGATTGTAGCAGTCTTTTTTTTTAGAAAAATAAAAGGGGGGGATAAAAGAGGTGGACTAGACACTGAAACCACATAACTAGTCAAAAAGAAGGGAGAGAGCCCATTAAGCACAAAAATACCTCGAAAGTGAAATCTTAAAAAGCAATCCACAAGTCAAGAGTTGGACAGTTACCTAGCTCAAGGAGATCCTTTCAATGATTGTCTGACCCTTGCCCACTTTGACTGCTTGGCTTCTGGTTGTGTATCTTAGAGAGGAGACTAGCTGCGAATAATAGAGTTGCCTGGTAGCGTTCGTTCTTGTCAACCTCCGATTCTGATCCCTCCTGTGCTGACCCATAAAGTGCAGACTGCAACTGCTGCATTTGAGTTGCAAGCCCCATCCCAGAGGCAACAGGCATGCCAGCTTGTGACTGGGAAACATTAGCACCATGAGTCTGGTTGGTCAATGATACAAGATTTGTTTGTTGTTGAGGAACAGATGAACCATAATGTCCTACGGCATCTGTGGCATGAGCTATCCCAGAACCACTCGCAGCATCTTGATGCCTTCCAAGCTGAAGCTGCCGATCAATATGGGGCTGGGCTGAGAGCTGTGTACCTTGAGAAATGATGGTCGAGGGCAATGTCTGAGGAGGACCGCCTTGTGCTTGCAGGTTGAGGTTATGGTTTTGAATTTGGTTAAAACTAGTTGCCCCTTGAGAATAATGGTTAGGCGTGTTCAAGACTTGCGGATGAGCTTGGAGCTGTGGTAAAACCTGTGTTTGGTTGTTAAATTGGCTGGAAAACATGTGATCAGCAGCTTGACCAGGAGCTTGCTGGTCATATCTCCAAGATTGTTGCTGCACTTTACCAGGTCCAACAGCAACATCCGATGCAGGCATTCCAGCAGAAGCTCCTGCAGGCATGGTCATTCCTTCCACACTTGGTAACTGGTTAGCTGGTAGAATCTTTACCAGGTTTGCAATAAGTTCAGGGGTCAAAGAGACCCCTGCTTGGGCTGGTGCTGCAGTATTGCTTTGGTGTATATGATTCGAGGGGTATGCAGCAGAATTACTTGGCTGCACAGTATTCACAGGGTATGCAGCAGTTAGAGAACCGTAATCTTTTGAAGGCAGCTTCACATCTTCTCGAGTAACCTGATTATAGTTCATCTGTGGAACCCTTTCCACGGAAGGCATTGCATCATAGGCAGCTTGAGAAGATGGCATCCGTGGTGCATCGACATACTGAGGTTGACTGGACTCTTGTGGCAAGGATGTGCCACTAGGCATATGATGTGCAAACTTTAGAACCACCCCATACAGACGTTTTGGACCAACAACTTTCAGAACCTTAGTAAGAAAGTCAGAAGGTGGCACCAAGAATAACGTGGTTCCATTAGCAAATTTTGCCACCCCGGCCCGATCCTTTGAACCCAGGTACCTCAGGAACTCAGTGTATGAAGCAAAGTCTTTCTCGCTATTAGGCAAGAAGTACACAACATTGAACCCAACAGCATCTGCGTAGTGTTTGGTCAACATGTCTAGTCCCGTTCTCGCGGAGCAATTGACTACCTCAGGGCTGCAAAAAGAAACATGGCAGGAGTTAAGCATATTACATCTGTTACAAGTAATATGGTGCATGCAACTGAATGAAGAAAAAACAATAAGAGTCATATATATTAGTTCCAAATTAGTTGAACAAAGATGAATCTTATTAAAGAAGAAAGCTTATCATGGAACTTCAATTAGCCAAAGAAAAATCAAACATATGCCAGTGCTAACAGCTTTCCTTGACAGAATTTAGGAAGGAGTTTCATAATAAATTTTGTGAAGAATCCCCCCACCACCACCCCATCCCCCAAGCCCCCATAGGTTAGAAAAATTGTAGAGAGTAGAGACCATCAGTTGAAAAAATGAATTGGAAAGATGATTACTGACTGACATCAACAAGCTGAGAAATCTGGAAACAGCGTTAAATCATAAAGACAATCCCAAAAATTGATATCTCCTTCAAGAAGCAACAAGGAAAGTACAAATGATACTTACATCTCAAATTCTATACTTTCCCCAATAGGAACACAGCGAGCATGACACACCGGCGTTCCACCCTTGGCAATAGTGCCATGCCATATATAATCGTGGCCAGGAAGGTGCTGTCCTGGAGAAATTCTTGCATCTAGAGGGCTAACACTGTTATTTGCTTGACCGACTGTAACGGGACCAGAAGGAACACTGCTACCAAATGGACCCAAACCATATTGTTCAGCTCGGTCACTTGTTCTTTTATGGGGATAAGAATTATCATATGCCCCATCAATCCTTGATCTCTTAGATTCTCTTTGAAGCTGGCTAGAATCAAATACATCCCAGCCAGGTATGGCAGATCTACTAGGTGGTTTCTGCGCACCTGAAGGAGAAGAAAGCACCCCCGGTGTTGGAGATGCCGGCTTCCAGTTTGGGCCCCCCACAACATTATGAGGACTTGTATCTCGCAATTTACTGGCTACTGGCAAATCAGTAAATTCTGGGCCTGAAATAATAGGGTCAAACCTGCCTTGCATGCCCAAAGGCCTAGCTGGGATGTCAGGACCATGAATACCGTAAGGTGGCAAACGTCCAGGTACATTAGAGGCCAACATAGGACGATTATGGCCAAACATACCCATCTGTGCTGGTTGGAATGAATTTTCATTGGGATAAGAGTCAGTTGTTGGGCCTATAATTGAAGGATGATACTCCAAGAAATCTCTGCCAGGTGCAGGACCACTGCTAGAATATTCAATTGTGATTCTTGGATCATTGAAAAGCTTGCCCTGCAAACCCTCTTTAGCACGCTGGGCTTCCTCCACACTTCTAAACTCAACCAATGAGAAATTTCTATCATAAAATGTTTTTATTCCATTAATCTCACCAAACAAAATCATAGCATTGTGTAGCATATCTTCGTCGACGTGGACAGAAGGAGGATAACCTATACACAAGACTTTACTAGGTTGTCCATGTCCTTGTCCCACTGGCAACTGAAATGGCTGCACAAAAGAAGAAAACAGAGAGAACGTTAGGACTAACAAACATGCATACTTCATTCAAACTATAGAACCATGTTAACTGCCTAATTTTCCTTCATTTTTTTGGATATAGTAAGGTAATTTTATTAATAAAGGTATACCAAACAGTACAAAAGGAGGACAGATGACAATCCTACACAACAAAAGACTCAAACATATCCCGTGTTTCTAGACTCAAACAACTTTTAAGAAAAACATTGGAAATCTTTCAAAGACAAAGGAGCATTACATGTTGCCTTCTGAAGCCAGCATGCATAGGATCAGAGTAGTTCCTGGCAAAATCTTGAGGCATAAGCCGAGTGTCAGGATGGCCAACATTCCTATTGGGATACTGTCCATCCCTCATTTCCCGAAACTCCGGTCCTTGCTCCTGAAAGATTTAGGATACCATCATAATCATGGAAGCATGCAACATAAATATCCACAATTCAACAAGAAGATTACTGGGTGAACCCAAAAGTTGTGCTAGCAAGAAACAATCAATCAATCAACTACGCTTCCACCCAAACTAGTTGATTCCGGATATATGAGTCTTTTACATCCTTTTTTTTTCAACTTATAAATCCTCTTGAATTTATTCAAGAATGCATTCTATGTAGGCAAGCCCCATAGAACTCAGTATTCATAAACTTCATCATAATTAGATTATCCTAAGCCTGTTGACAATCTACCATGATGCTCCTCTCTTATTCAAACTTTGGACCACCTATGGTTTTGCTAAGCTTACATGCGAGAGTTTAACAATCCTTGTCTCAACCAAAAACTAACAATATACTTTCCTCTTCAAGTCAGACTCTGATTCTTATCACTATACTCTATATGTCTTGTGCCAGCAAGGTGACTGTCGCGCAGAAGAAATTCTGTATAGACACCAAACCTCATTTACCAAAGCTAAAACCAACATTCTTAAGGTTGACACATCTACTTCCATATCATAACACATTTTCCTCTACAAAATGTAGCACTGCAGAAAATGAATCAAAGCTCTTTAGTAAGAGTAAACCTTTCTGTAGAGAAAACAACTTACTCTTCTCGTAGGTTGTGACCTGAGATAATCCACACGAATCTGTTCGCCACCAAATTTTTTTCCATTCATGTTCTTCAGCGCTTCTGCTGCGTCTTCCAGTCTAGCAAAATCAATGTACGCGGTGTTGCGATCCCTGATGAACTTATATTCTTGAATTGTACCAAATCCCTTGAATAGATCTTCCAATTCTTCTTTTGAAACAGACTTGCTAATCCCAGCTACCCACAAACTTTTGCATGGCTTTGCCTGCAAACCAGACAGCATAACTGGTGTTAGACTAACTGCCTGACACAATACAATAGACAATGAGAACCAGAACACAACAAGTAACAGGCAGGTAACTAACATAATGCAAGAAGAATCATGCCGAGCAAATAAACCAGCACTTAGACTACTATTACAAAAATCATAAAATGAATGCAGTCATCAAGTGATAAGAGTTAAGATACCCATAGTGGTAAAGGATCTACAAGTACATACAACACAGAACAATGATTCAACCAACAGGTGTAGTGTTATAGAAATTCCACATGAACACAAAGCGTCATAGTGCACATTTTACCATCAGTAAAGACGATGAAGGCATTAAGTACAAGGGAGCTTCACAGAAATCTCCAAGTTAAATATCCCAAAACAATTTTGTGCCACATATACTGGCCAAAATCACAATCCCAACAAACAAATGAACTCAAATTTATTTGTATGGACATGCCCTTTATCCATTCCAAGTAAATATTGATTCCATGACATCTATAGTTCAGTTTGAATCCTTCCCAAACTATCCATATACATATGCATCTTTTGCCAACCAATTCAATTAATAAGCAGATCACTGAAGGATCCCAGAGGGACCAGCTACCTCTGAAGCGGGATGCATTTAGTACATAAGGACATTAGGAAATACATGGAGATCCACACCTAATTAATCATAACTAGAAAAAGATATAGCCTCCTTTGAGGGATAAACATATTACATATCATTATTTAAAGCGAGAGAGAGCTCTCTAGTCACCAGAAGTGCATGTAATCCAACTAAAGTTGGTTTGATGACTAGTTCCAAGGAATGAGAAGTTGAATTTTTGGTTCTAGGATGTTCATTCTTCGTATCTCCTTAGCAAGTGTATTAGCTCTTGGTAATAGTTCATAACCACCTTTTTGAATATCTAGTTGGACCTCTAGCAGTCAGAATTTAAAAACAGTATCACCAGACACCCTCTACATTCAAACTTCACCCCGCTCTTAAGAGTCTGTTTGGATAAACTTATTTTAGGTGCATTTAAGCCAAAATAGCTTTTAAGCACTTGTTTTTTAGTCAAAACAACAACAAAAAAGTCAAAACCTATAAGCCCATCCAAACAGGCTCTATGTCCAATACGTATATGCAGGGATTCGTCAAATATGCATATAATTTGTTTTATCCCACACATGTTTATAACTGAATAGAGTATCTTAACTTTGCTTCAGGTGCCTATTTTCATAAAGGGCCTGGTTCTCTTTTATTCCCTAAGTAAATAGGTGACAAAACAGGGTCATTTCCAGAATATTATGAAGTCTTGATCATACTTCTGGGAAGTGTTAAGAACCTCCTAAACTTCATTCCCAAAATGCTTATTCAATAATTTTTTTGATAAAGGGAATGCTTATACAATATTATTTTCATATGTTAACAAATACCACCTGAACATTCACAGCATATTGTTATCTCTTTGATTCTATTATTATTATTATTATTTATATTTATTTTTATTTAATTTATTTTTTTATTTAGGGATGGGGTACACGATATACCCATTGCATTGATAGGTGAAGCTTTTGTCTATTCTGACCTGTATTGGACTTTCTTGACATATAGATACATATTTCTTTTGGAGAAACGACGAATTATTTCTTAAGTTGTTCAACGAGGTACTAAACTTTTAATAAGTAATCAATGGTTGCTAGAATAAAATTGTATAAAAAAATTATATGCAACTTGAATCTTTCCCAAAACAACTCTTCTACAACACGCCAACATCGATTAAATTTTTTAACACTTAAAAAAGGACTTGAAATCTAAGTCGCAGAAGACTGCATCAGTTACACTGTACATAAATTATAAATATCTATAATATGTAAGTTAAAACTGGGTGAAACTCACGTTGCAATTGTTTTTGCTTTTGGTAGGATGGTAGCGCATCAAATTTGGGGAAGCAAAAGGGGATTAATTGCAGATCGTGCCTATATTTGCAGATCGTGCTTCAATGTTTGAAGCTGTCTGTAACGTTCTAGAATTGATTTATTCATTGCCAGAACAATATATATCTATCTACCATGTTAGGATCCCAAATTTGATGAACACGTTTCGCAGTCTAAACTTTAAAAATCTGAGAAAATGGTTGAAGAAAACTTTAGTACTACTATTTTTACATCTCAGATCTGTTACGCGTAAATGAAGCTCTCTACAGTAAAAACTAAAATCAATTTAACACCTTTAACCAGTGCAATCACTTATCTGCAATCTCAAGAACAGTTTTTTTTTTATTTTACATCTGGTGTTCAGTGCCCACATTGGAGCCAAACTATTCCAGATTCGCGGGAAGCTCCCTACCAAGGCTTTTTCCATACCCAGGACTCGAACCTGAGACCTCTTGAGCCGTGGATGAGGCGAGTGCACCACATCCTTTGCTGGTTCAAAAACAATTAATTGTCTTTTCTATTGAGTTAATTTTGTTCAATTAACAAGTTAAATATACCAATCACATTTCCAACAAACAGATCGGTCAATGGTTGGGAAGAAGGAATTGAACACCATACGCATAGATCTCGCAAAGGTATTGAATACCAGACGCATAGATGTTGCAAAATGTTGATTTTCAATTTTAATTTTAATTTTCAGATATATGAAAACAATACAATAATTGTACGCTTCTCTTCTTTGTTCATCGCATATCATATCCAAATCGATACGTTTCTCTATCAGTTATTCATTCATATTCATTTACTAACGAGTAGGAATTCTGTGATTCTGTTCCTCCTAATGTGTTTCATCTATATCTTCTATCTATTTTCTACGCATCTACTTATAATCTCGCAGATCTGCGTACGTCTGGTCTTTTTTATATGTTTTTTTGTTTTGATTCTGAGTGCGAACTTCTTCTAGATGATAGGAGAAGGAGAAACACAACGTTGAAAATTTTAGTAATAAAAATAACAAATAATTGATGAATAAACAACAAAAATCCATCCGAATTAGAATCAGAATGAAACAACGAGTAAACAGAAAATCAAAAACACAAACCGGCTTAGCGAATTCGATCCTAAGAGGATTTCCATGGAAGAAGGATCCCTGAAGCGCGTCTTTAGCCTCCTTAGAATCGTTGATGTTTTTGAAATAGAGAAAACCGAATCCGCGAGAAGAATAAGCGGTTACACTATCAAGCTGTCCGTACTTCTGGAACAAAGAAGTTAGATCTGCATCAGTAACATCGGGTGCTAGATTACCAACCCATAGATTATTCGACGGTATTTCTCCAGGCGGTGCCATAATTGAAACCCTAGAAAACTAATCAAACAGGAAAACGAAACCCTAGAAAAAGAAGTAATAGATCGAGAAGAAGATAAACGGAGATGATGAAGAAGAAGAAGAAGAAGCAAATTAAGGTTTGTGAATGGCGTTTAGGTTTTTTTCCTTATCTTAAAGAGGAGAAGGAGATGAAGAGGCGACGATTAAAACAAGAGCTATCGGTTGAAGACAAAAAGTTATAGGTGGGTTACATGTGCTTGTATGTGTAATAGACAAATTTAACCTTCTACTTTGTCCTTTTTCTTTTTAATTTTGGTTTCTCTCTTATTTTTATTTCTTTATTTATATTTATTTTTCCTCATCTGTACTTTTTCTAGTCGAACACTATCAATAATATTTTTTTTATATTCTAAGGCTCGAATCTAAAAAATTTTAAGGGAAAATTACGCAGAATAGCAAACATTTTAGCCTATAATAGGTCTTATGGCTACGGTCTATGTAACATTTTGATTTTAAATATCCCTAATTAGGACGGTTGCATAACTAAATATCATAAAACAGACTAAAACGAACCATAAGGAGGTATCTTATTTATTATCTTCGTCCACTTTTAATTTTCATAGTTTTCTTTTTTTAGAGTCAAACTATAAAAACTTTGACTAACATTTTATGGTGTATTTTTTCATCGTATTGATATGCAAAAAATTACAATTTATAGTACTCTTAGTATAATTTTTGAATATCTAATTTTTTTATTTAAAATATTGAACAGAAAAAGTAGTACAAAACAAAATTGAGCAACCTCAAAGGTATTTTTATCATCATTTTCGATTTTTTTATACTAAAATAACTAATCCCAATACTAGTATTCGACCTCCGCAAGAATAAGATAAAAGACATAAAGTGACACCTGAAGTTGTCTCGAACTTTCAAAAAGACACCTTAATTTTACGGGTGTCCTATTACCCCACAAAACATTTCAGAATCACAATAAATACACACTTTTTACACAATCTGCATTCTCACTGCTTGAGCGTGAATCTCACAATTACATATTTTTTTCTAATCTATTTAGTAAAAATTGGATAAAATCTTGACTCATTCACATTTTAATCATGATCCGCTCCATTTAACCCTAAACCCCTTTTAGATTTTCACTTCACTCTCTCTCTCTTTGATGATCAAAACCCTAAAGCATTTCAATAGTCACAGTAAATTTGTTTTGCGAAGATAATTTCTTGAATTATGGAGTCAAAACGAAGAAGTGAAGGCTCACATGTTAATTGTTTCTTGATTTGAATGCAAATTTTGGTTTAAAAAATGTTCTTTTTATATAGTAGTGATTTTTTGTAAAATCATCTTTATAGTGATTTGTTGTTATTTTCTTCTTGTGTTATCTATTATTCATGCTATGTAGTGTTAGTTTAGGACTGATTTGAGTTTGAATGTTTATTCACTGATTTAGTTTTGAAATTTGTTTGCAATTACACTTTCAAGATTTATAAATTAGTTGATTTCATAACTTTTAAATAAAATAAAAGGGAGAAATTGAAGCTAGTAAAGTAGATGATAATTTCATTGAGGATGAGGATATTTTATTTTTTTTGTAGATGGAAAGCTCTTCAACATCTATCAATGGAGGTTTTGGAGAAGTGGAAAGTGGGTCTTTTAATAAAGAAGAAAATTCAAATTGTCAATGCCACATGACATTTTTATTCTGGTTACACTAGTTTGGGGGTGTATTTTTACTCCTCCACGCGCCTATCAAATGTGAGAACATAGCTATTGTGAAAATGGGTCAAAAGTGTTTATGTATTGTGATTTGAAATAGTTCCATGGGGTAATAGAACTCCCGCAAACTTTAGGTATCTTTTTAAAAATTCAAGACAACTTCTGGTGTCATGTTATGTCTTTTCTCCAAGAATAATTAATAACCAAACAAATAAGACGAGCACTATGTATGCTTGTCCAACATACAAAACGACCCCTAACAATACCTTATGTTCTTGCTTAATAGATGGGGTGTGGGAATGGGATTTTCTTGGATTTGCAGATTCCTTATCTTTAATTGCAGGATTGAGAGAAATGAACATTATCTTTATTACAAAATACAAAATTATATCTCAATCTTGATGCACAAAAGAAACATTAGTAATTTGAAGAAAGAAAAAAAAAAGCAGCACTTGTCACTATAACATCTATAAAGGGTCTAGTTTAACCAGGTTGAATCAAGACTGTTCAAGGCAACAATTGGACTCTCCACAAGCTAATTGTGAACATGAACAGGAATCAGATATTCCACTTCTGCTTTTTGGCTGGTAGATTGTACTATTCCTATACAAAAAATGGTAAGCCACTATTTATCTTAACACATTTTCTGGGTCGTTTATGGCGCCAATTCCCATGCCCGACCTAAAAGTTATCCTTGGCACGGCGAATGGCTCCCAAGGCTTCAGCATCATCAGCTGTGGCTGGAACGTTAAGCAACTTCCGGATTTCTGTACTTGAAGTTCGAAGAAATGGATTACATAGCTTCTCTGCTTTCAGGGTTGTTGGAATCTAGCACCATAGAATGAAATATTTAGCATATATTGACTATTAACAGAAATATACTCCCCAAAATTAGCGGAAAAAGATAATACACATGCTTTTATCCACGTAGTTTTTTGGTTAAAAATGAAAGATGTCAATAACTTAATTCTAGATTCCTCAGTCTATGAGTTCTATGGTATAACTTTGGAAATTTTAGCGTCTTCTTGGTGATGTCATTGGTTACCAATAAATTCTTTATCCTACTAAGATATTATTGGGCACCTTAGCACACCAATGGGCAAAGGTGTAAGTTGAAAATATTTAACAGGGTCAAATACAATTAAGCTTTCATTCTCATGACTCATGCAAGTGTCCCTAAAGTTTTTAAGGTTTAAAATTCAGGTCAAGTGAAAAATTGTTCTCATTACAGTTTTCAGCAAAAGAAACTTACTGTTGGCAAGCCCTTCTTGCGGAGATTGGCAACATGTGCTGCATATGACTGCAATTCTTCATTTCCAGGTTCTATAGAAAGTGCGAACTTCGAATTACTCTGTTAAAACGTGTCAAATAGTCAGGTCAGAAGAAACTGTCAATGCTAGGACTGAGTTATCAACAACAAGCAACAGTTGTTCAAAACTCAATTTACCAATGTATACTCGTGGCCGCAGTAGACATTTGTATCGTCTGGTAAGGATGTGATCTTCCCAAGTGAAGAGAGCATCTGTAGCATTAACATGATAAGTATAAACGGGAATATATACTCTACTATTCATTATTTTTGGTTGGCAAGTAATCCACTCAAAAATGTTTTCTGCCCAACAGACATAGCTCTGCTCAGATAGGTTGATGCATCATTTGTTCACATTTCAATTGCAAATAAGATAGCACTATAAGCAGACAGAGTTTAACTTCTTGTTTCACAAACCCGATCAATCTGCACAGTAGGTAACAACAGCCTAGGATAGGTAGAGATTTTTTCTAATACAACCACATTTTAGACTAGGCTAGCTCACTGCAAACCATGTATATGATTCGGATAGGTTGTAAGCTTATTCCTAATAACCACACCTACCGAAAATTCCTTCCCTAGAACCTTCAGTGCTTTTTTTCCATTTCTATCCCTAGGTGATTTGAACTCCCAACCACTTGGTTGGAAGTAGTGCTTTTACCATTACAACATTTTGTCTTGTTCTAGTGTGGATTACTCCATCCTATCACATTCTTTACATTAAACGAAGGTGCAATGACTTTTGGGTTTGATTACAATTAAATATGTTTCCATCTAGCAAATTGACCTACCGTCAATGTTTGAAGGCAATAGTAGAAACTAGAATACACGAACAAAAAAAAAGGGGAAAATCAAAATGAAAATAATGGGTGAAAGTGAAACACATGGGAATCACAAAATGAAGAGAAACAGAAAAATCACAATACTGTAGGACAGCTAGTTGCTTCAAGTATTGTTTTGCTGATAAGCACTTTACGGCTCATGTATGCATTTTGTAAAGATCAAAGTGCTTATAAGTCAAAATATGTCCAAGAGGGTGTCTGGATTGGCTTATAGCTTATTTCAAGTGTTTTTGGCATTAAAGCTCTTTTTCTATTTTTTGTGGTGTTTAGGAAAGATAAAAAAGTGTTTTAAAGCACTTACTTACTTTTAGGCCAAAGAAGTACAAAATTAAGTTAAAAGGCTAAAAGTTGGGTACAACCAACTTATGACTTTTAGGGGTCGTTTGGTAGACCGCATTAAAAGAAATAGTCCATGTATCATGTATGGTATTATTTAGTACTATGTTTGGTAGGAATTGGAGCCTACATCCTACATGGTATTATAGGATGTATTACTAATACCTTCCATTTGGAGGTATTAGTAATACATAGGATATAATACTATGGGATAAGTCTATGTAAAAGACAAAAATATCCCTCAAATCATTTTAATTATTTTGTTTATTTTCTTGATTTTATGTTTTATATTTGTATTAGTAAATTTATTTAAATAAATTAGCTTACAAATTCTTTAGAGAGAGTTGTTTGTTACTAAATAAATCCAATAGAAATCAATACAAATTTGAAATGTGAGTTATTTTAACATTTACTAATTAAAAAGGCAAATATATCACTACATGACGTTTGCAATCTTAATTGAATGGATTTTATAATATATATATATATGTGTGTGTGTGAGATTTTCTAACTATTTGTATTTTGAACAATTTAAGAAATTACATACATATTAAAACTATAAGTTGCAATTTTTATGTACAAATGTAGTTGGTTTATTCAATTTTACCATTGTTGACCGCCTTTTCAATTTTAAAAGTAGATGGTTTATCTTTTTTAAATTGAAAATTGACATTTTGTAAGTGATCAATTTACTAAGATGACAATTATTTATCCTCAAATAATTCAAGTGAAAAAATAGGAAACATGACAACAAATTGTTCTTCTCATAGCTAGTTAGAATTCTTCTCATATAGCTAGTTCGAAGGCCAAAAAAAAATAATATTGTTTGGTCGACAATTATCTACCTTGAACTACATAATAATTCAAGGGTATAATTGGAAAGAAACTTTTTAAAGAGTTTTAATCCAAACACAAGATGAAGTTTGAAACAATGAACCAAACACTTGATAAAAGTAAACCCTGCATTACTAATCCATGTATTACTAATCCCTGCATTACTAATCCATGCGCTATTATTTTTTGTACCAAACGACCCCTTAGCTTATAAGTATTTTTAAAAAGTCAATCCAAACACCCTCTAAACCATAAGTTGATCCCCCCAACTAATGTTTTTCAGCTTACAAACACTTTTGCTTTGGCAATGTTTTTAACTATAAACAACAACAACATCATACACAGTTTGGGGTCTGGGGAGGCAGTGTGTACGCAGACCTTACCCCTACCTTGTAGGGCTAGAGAGGTTGTTTCCGATATCCTCAGTTTAAATAAAGCATTTCCAAACAGGTTGAAAAAGGAAAAACATATGTGGGTGTAGTAACAACAACGAAATAATGTGAAATGGAGAACATTACACAACAGACAAAAGAAAGAACAAAGAACAGTAATGACAACAAAAATAATGCGATAACCTAAAGCACAAAACACACAGGTGATAAACAAAATCAAAGAACCAAAAACATCGAGAAAAGTGCTAATACCACTAGTAAGAAAAAAGGTACAAGTACGACACCAATCCTATCCCGCAGGAAAGCAAGAGATCGCTCAACAACCAACTAACTTTCTACCCTAATTTGTTACCTCCAAACCCTCTTATCTAAAGTCATGGACTGCTAGAGAAAGAGAGAAGATCTGGATAAGAATTCATTAAGGCCTCAGAACCAATCCAAACCTCTTTCCAAAAAAGAATCTCGATGCCATTCCCCACTCTATATTGGATATTCCTCTCCAATAAGGGCCAAAGGCTTCTGATAGACCTCTATACTGCAACGCCGCAAGTGCTAGTAACTGAGTTTGTACACCATTAAGAACTCTACCCATATTTGCTAAGGATCACCTCTTTCCATAAAGTAAAATGCTTATAAGCATAGCTTTCCCAAACATACAAAAAAAAAATTGTGCTCATCAGTTTCACCATTTCTATCTAAAAACATAAATTGCTTATCCAAATCAGCTTCAATACTTGAAAAGTATTTTTTGGCACTATCAACTACTTTTAGTCAGCTAACCCAAACAAGGCTCGATTTTTATACCACAAAAAAAAGATACAATCAGCAAATTGACAATATGTATCTCATTATTTTACGAGAAGAAAATAGCACGCGTTTGCGTCAGATAACATCAAGTTTTTAGGTTAAACAATAAGAACTACTGGTTTTATTTATTGTCATTAATTAGTCCAACTCAGATTGATAGTTGACAACCATCAACATTTGATTCTCCAAATAAAACGAAAATCAATATAGAAGCCCAATAAAAGAAAAAAACAGATGTTACAACCCGCAAAATAGAACTATACTTTACCTGCTCGGGAGTTCCTTCAAAAAGTTTTCCACAAGACAAGCTGAACAGTGTGTCTCCTGTGAAAACTGCCTTAGATCTCGGGAAGTAAAAACTGATGTGCCCTGTCATGCATTTTTTTGTATTAGTAAAATTGAGGAGATTTTTTAAGCAAATAAAATCGCACATAAGATCATCTAAAAGATAACAATTTAAATCAGAAGTAATCCCCATTCCCCACTTGGTCCTAAATCTATAACAACATACCCAGTATGGTCCACAGGTGGGGTCTGAAAAAGTTAAATTTAACTAAATCTATGATTTCTCATTATAAATCATGTGAAAAGAACCAACAGCTGTGATCCATATAGAAGAGGCATACTTTAACTATACCTCAAAACCACACTCTTTATGTTGGAACATACCAACATGTTTGACATCATTCTATTAATAATATTAACTTTCTAAAGTTTCTGTAGTCTATACTAGCATAATATTTGATACTTTTGAAATAGATAACCATCAAATCTTAAACTGATTAGTTAGATTGATGTGAGCTGAAGAAACTTTAGAAAGTTCAAATTTATATATCATATATATTTACCCGTCAAACAAATATCTCCTTAATTTTGTACCCAACCAAATAGTGTGACAAATATCTCCTCGATTTTGTACCCAACCAAATAGTGTAACATAAAACGAACATGCCGAATCAAATGGTGTTACATGAAATGGGATCAGATGAACAGTGTTAGTAAACAATTCAAAAGGTTTTACAGCTCCATTTAGTGGAATATATTTCTGATAGACATAATTTTTTCCTTGATCTGTCATCTCTTTCCTTTATCCCTCCATGAGTAATTAGACAGAAGACAATAATTATCGTGGTAAAAGTCTAAGCTCTCACTTGTTAGATGTTATTATACTACTGGACAAGAATTCTCTCAACATGTATGCACTTGTCAACCAATTCCCAACTGGAGTTCAAACACCTATACTAAATGGATATTTCCTTCAGCACATGACCAGCAAGTAACTTGAAAAACTAGCAACTTCTTAAAACCACATGTAGATCAAGAAAATTTACACAGAAATAAATGGTGCTGTGCTCCCAAAATGAACCCGGTGTTTAACCATGACAAAAGCAGAAAAACAAAGGAAAAAAACAAAACAATACGAAGTGTGTCATTTGACAGGGAAATAGACATTTATTTCGTCAGATAGCTTAAACAGTTAAAAGCAACAAAGACTATGAGACAGTTCAAGGCAATTTTCAAATGATATCAGGCATTAGAATACAACCTCGTGTATGACCAGGAGTTTCCATGACAAACACCTCATGGCCTGCAAACATCCATTGGTCTCCATCATTTAGGACTATGTCAATACCAGGTATTCTATCACTGTCTACTCCAGATCCAATTACCTACAAAATCACGTACGAAATGAAAGCCTCTTCTGACAAAATTTCAATTGACACAAACATGTTAACCCTTAATCTGTTAATCAAAGAGAAATGCCCATTATAGTTACCAATGATCTTTTAAGTGCAATATCAATTTGAAGTTATATCCTAATCTCTATCCAATTCAAAAAAAATCGTGAGCTTGAAAAAATGGTTAATATGTTGAAAATGTGTGGTGCTTTTAGCTGGGCCTTTACGGTTTTTTCTCAACAAAGTACTCTAAACTGGTCAGCCCCAATAACGCCTGGAAGAGATACTGACAGAGAGTTGCCCCAACAGTTCTTAAAGCATTTCATTGAGATTTATGGCAACAGGAGCAAAGTGGTAAAGAAACTTTACATTCCTCCTGTTAAAGCAAAAAGTCCCACATTGGTGGTTAATGATGGTTAATGAGATGGGTGGACTCCTTACAAGGCTTGGGCAATCCTCCTCCCTTTGAGCTAGCTTTTGGGGTGTGAGTTAGGCCCAAGACCTAATTTAACGCCTCCATTTACAAGATCACTCTGTTGAACCAAAACCTGTAACCAGGTAAAGTTTCCCTACCTATTACCCCATTCCAGTCCCACCCCACACAAAAAATAAAGAGGAAAAAAACATTTAAAACAGGAAAGGAAAAATAAATGGATTGGAGTAATTCAGAAAAAACTAGACTTAGGGTGTGTTTGGTATGAGGAAAATGTTTTCAATCGGTCAAAATGTTTAGGAAAACATTTTCTCTAAGAAAAACAAGTTCCTTAAAATGAGGAAAATGACTTTCCTAATGAAAGTAGGGAAACAAGCTCCACAGTGACATTCCATGTTCATTGTCTCCTCCCCACCCACCCAATGCCCCCACCCCTCG